>NW_004955433.1:21448982-21515606 GCF_000276665.1 Chinchilla lanigera | reverse complement strand
CTATCTATCTATCTATCTTTATTTTGAGACATAGTCTTCCTGGGCACAGTTTTGCTGGACTTGGACTTTCCATCCTCCTATCTCATCTTCCAAGTCCTGGGATTCAGGCTTGAACCACCATATCCAATTTGCCTTATTACTTTCTTTAGTGGGATACAATTATTGTATGTGGCCTGGATAAATACCTCTTCTTTCTTAAGAAAAACAATAAATTTCACATCAGAATTACAGCTGATCCTCTGTTATCTGTGTGCTTCACATCTTCAAATCCAAACATCCACAGACCAAAAATATTTTTTTAGAAGAGTGTTTATGGCAAAAATGTAGGCATTTTCTTGTCTCTATTCACTAGATAATAAAAAGTAACTTTACACAGCATTTAAATTATATTAGGTGTTCTTGTTATTCTCTTTAATTGTTTGATCAATATTGCATTCTTGCATCTAGTAATCTGAGCAACTTTGTTGAAGATAACAATATGTAATATAATAATCATTGTTAATTCCTGTCATCTTGCTTTGAGATCCTGTGTCATTTTCAGTGTTTTTGTGTTGTTTTTGTCTTCATTGTTGTTATTTTGTTATTGTTTTTTTCTCTTTAAAATAAAAAAACTATAAAAAATAAATTATATCAGGTGTTATCAAGAGATGATTTAAAGTATGAGGGAAGGGGCTGGGGATTTAGCTCAGCGGCAAAAGCGCCTGCCTGGCAAGCGCAAGGTCGTGAGTTCGGTTCCTGGTACCGGAGAAAAACCAAAAACCAAAAAAAAAAAAAAAAAAAAAAAAGTATGAGGGAAGACATAGGTAAGTTACATAAAAATATTATACCATTTTATATGGGGACTTAGGCTTCCTCAGACATTAGTATTCTCAGCATTACTGAAATCTGTCCCTGATAGACACTACAGGATGACTCTATGTACAAACCCAGGCTTCACTTCACTCTTCTAGATCCAAAATATGTTGTGAGGACCTAAAAATCCTTATAGTTCCAAAACTTGCTCAGTAATTCTTAGGACTATGACCACTATTGTGATTCTTGTTTCAAATACTTCAACCTCACCTCTTACCTATGGATTTTCCTAAAACAGTTCCACATCTCAAGATTGTGTTCTGAGCCAGTACCTGGGCCTGGGAAGCTTTTAAAGCATGGAAATCAGTGTTCTGAGCTTGCAGTTATTTTGTGTGAAAATTATCTGGGAAGACTGAATGAAACACTGGTATGAAAGTCCTAAGGACAGGCACCAGCAGAAGCAGTGGTTCACCCAAATGCTTCATTTCTTCCCAGTTACTTGGTTTCCATGTATCTCCATTTGTTTTAGTTACTTTCTTGGTGCTGAGACAAAATATCTGACACCCACAAGTTAAAGGAGAGAGGTTTATTTTAGTTTGCAGAGATTTCAGACTATGGTCTGCTGATTCCAACACAGGGTGGCATGGCAGAGGGGCATGGTGGAGGAGAAACAGTTCATGGGTTTGCAGGCAGGTAGCAGGGGCAGATCAAGGGAGAATTAGGGATGTATATCCTGCAAGCTATGACCACAGAGTCCCATCTCTTCCCATCAGGCTTCACCTCCCAAGATCACACTCAGCTATAAACCCACCTGTGGACTAATCCAGTGTCACATACCCATGATCTGGTTACTTCCCTAAAGACCCACACACCTATTAGCACCTGAGGCTTTGGGGAGACATCTAGATATAAGTCATAACAGCATTTATGAAACTGCTGATACCAGTGCTTAAACTAACAACTCCATAACCCAGAACTGGTCTAATCTGTCTGAAATGAACACACACTTCTTACCTGCCACTTTCAAAATTAACTAAGTAAAATGGCACAAGTGAAAAAGTAGAAAGCAGATTCATCTAGTTTCTTTATTTTTATTGGGTTCACAGAGAGAAATTAAAGCAGGTTGAAGGTTAATAAGACAGTGGATTTGGGTTTTTTTCTTTCTTTCATTTTTTTTTCTGGTAGTGGGAATCGAACTCATGACCTTGCGCTTGCCAGGCAGGCGCTGTGCCGCTGAGCTAAATCCCCAGCCCTGGATTGGGATTTTTTTCAGTTGCAAAGAAGACTTCCATGTACCCACATTAGCAATGTCTGTGTGTCATATCTACGTGAAACAATGATTACAGAAATGTGGAATACGTTTCTTCATTTCACATGATTTTCTTAACCAGAAGGAACTTGGAGAGGTGTCCATCTCAGTCTTCACATTTTGGTGCTAAGAAAATGCCCAAAGAGTATAATAAGTTCACAATATGAGTGCAGAGCATGGAGCTAAAACTCCATGATTTGAAGTGATCATTTAAAAAGAGAATAAAACACATCCAGTCCTGGCTTTTTTATGATCTTAGTGTCAGGTTGTGCATCTGAGAATTCCTGCTTCATTGAGTATGTTCCATCTTGCCCCTTTGTCTTGTGCCATCTCTACTTTGTCCCCTTGGCATGAAAGATCATTAGATTTTTAGTTCCACTTCTTATCATCTTACCTGTCTTTATTCCCTCCAAATAATTCAGCCATATTTTTTGCCTGGTCTTGTGACCGCAACACATCAGAGAAGCTCTCCCTGTTGAGACACTTTGCTTCCTCCATCCCAATCAAGATGCTCTCTCTTCCTACCATGTTCCCCAAGGACCAAGCAGGCTGTTGTCCCTCTAAGAAAGTGACTTCTCAGGGCCTCATCTCAACTCTAAAGCTTCTCTATATCAACCCTGCTTTGATTTGCAAGGATTAACTTGAAAGTAATTTTTTTTCATTTATGTGGTAGAAGGTACTCTTTTTTGGTTTGTTTTTGTTTTTTGAGACAAGGCCTTGTGATATAGTCCTGGCTGGTCTTGAGCTTACTGTGTAGCTTAGGCTGGTCTCTAACTCCTGGAAATCTTCTTGTCTCAGCCTCTTGAATCCTGGGATCATGGGTGTGTACCATGATGGCAACTGGATAAAATGTACTTTTTTCTATGTCTATCTAGTTCAGCATGTTTTCATAAATTCCCCCGCTATAATCAAGAAACAACACAGAGGGCTAATTTTTAAACTAAGTCTGTTGAATAACCTACTAATACTATTTAATTCATTCTCAAAATTTTTAATTTTTTATTTATTTGTTTTGTGGCACTGGGAATCAAACTCAGGACCTTGTGCTTGCCAGGCAGGCACTTGTGCCACTCAACTATATTCCCAGCCCTCTCAAAATTTTTAAAGCTGAAAGTTATCTTCCAATCACTGCTTCTGATGTGAGTGACAGATTTAACCCAATTAAAATTTAGCAAATATTTCCAGTAGTGTTGCCTGTATGACACCATTCTCCTATCGGCACTGAAAAATGGAAGTGGCATCTGTTGAACCCCTAATGCTCCCTTGATACCATCTACACTCAGCTCTGAGACCCAGGCTGCATCTGGTGTAGAACTAGGCAAAAAAATCCCTTCTTTTAATACTTTCTGGATATTCCAGGGGATCCTCTGTGGGGACATTTGGAAATTTCTGAAACATTTATAACATGAGTCTTAAGCTATGGTATATTATTCCTGGCACAACATTAGAGAATTTCTTCTGTTGAATCATTTTGACGGCTAAGTTGGTATTGATCTCTACATCCTCAGATATCAAAACCAACTTGTCAGTGATAAAAAGAAAGTGGCCAGAGACCTCCCAGGAATTTCCTGCTTAAAAAAAAAAAAATGTTGCTCTTTCTTTGCGGCCCAAATGCTCAGCATGTTAAACCTCAGTTTGAATGGTTGTTCAGACAGATAATGAGGCAGTTACACAATACAAGATGGTAATAGGAACAGATCGAGTGAAGAAGAATTTCTCAGGATGAGAGCTGCGATATGTATACAAACCAGGCAGCAATCATTAATAAAATTCATTCTTTGGCCTCACTCTCAATCTGTCTTTCCTGCGCAGTCGGATGCTGGGATTTTTTGGAAGGGAATCACACATCAGACAACACATCTGAGTGGTTAATGAAGGTGTCAGACTGGAGTTAGGTTTTAAAATGGAAATCCTTTGGCACACTGCAATGAGGAGATAAGATACTTTTTATGGATTGCGAGAATTTAAATACTTTGAGTTGCTTTCACAGAATGTCCTTAAGTTTTAATAATATCCGGCCTTCCTTCCTCGCAATGAATGAATAAGGAGAAAATGTGTCATGTATTGCCATAATGATAGAGAGGTTATTTTAAAAATAAAGTAATGAAATAGTAGCTTTTCTTCAATTTTTTTTAATCAACATAAATTTGAAGTTAATCTTGTTCAAATCTTTCAGTTTTCAGATGTGAACAAATATAAGTAAACTGCCTTATTCACTCTAATTAGATAACTAGACAGATTAGAAGAGAACCAGGGTATTTTTTTTTTTTTTGGACCATGATTTTGTTGTGTAAAGTAAGTACTATTATACATGTGACTCATGTATAAGAGGATTGGGTTTCTTTTCAGATCTCTGTTGGACCCTCAACGTAACAAATACAGGAGTTAGAGGTGCTCAGAATGTAGGCGCTTGATTAAAACCCTAAGTTAATGATTCTGTTTTCCTGGAGAAGTCACTGTGGAGAGTTGTACACAATTTCTTCATTTGTGCATGTAAGGATAACTTTGTTGATTCCAAGCTTCTGCAATTATGAATAATACTATTTTAAATATCTGAGTGCAGGTTTTTATATGAAACCTAAACTGATTTTGGTAAAATATAAAGCAAAAAGGCTGCTAAATCCAAAGGCAAAATCGTGTTTAGTTTTCTAAGAAATTGTCAAATTGCCATTCAAACTGGCTAGAAAATTTTACATTTTGTCCAGCAACAAATGAGGGTTCCTGTTGTTCTACATTCTTGCCTGCATTTTGTGTGATAGAATTTTAGGTTTTGTGTGGTGATGATAGGAAGCAGTTTTCATGCTCAAATCTCTGCTGTCATCCGGTTATTGACAAGGTGCTCATTGTTGCAGCATTTCAGTACGAAGATTTTATGGTGATTCAGAGAACTAAGTTTATTGGTGCCAGTGAAATAGAGCAGGCCAGATGTTCACATCTCCAAAACTATCTTCAGCAGACAAGCCCCAGCAAGGGGGCTTTGTACAACTTTCTAACAGAGGCACGGATCGTTGTACCAAAAGCATTATCCAGAACCTGTGTCCTATGTGATCACCACTGCCAGGAGTCTCTACTGTCTAGCGATGGTGGTGAATACTACATTTTGTAGAATTGTTTTTTTAAGAGACTAACAAGTACTTCAATATAGTTTTAATTAAAGAAAAAAACTTTATATTGTTTATTAAGGAATTCTTTTCAAATGCAGTTCCTTAACAGTAATACCCTTTAATGTCTTACAAGAGAACAAAGTTTACCCCTGCTATGTTTCTCCCATGCACTGCATTCTTTTTGCCTTGGGCTTTGAATACTCTTGCTTTAGAAATAAATCTAGTTTTGCCTGTATCTTCAGTCTGCATTAAAGATAAAGAATGTAAGTATACACAAAGTATTTTTAATTAAAACCCCTTAATTTTATTTACCTTTTCTATTTATCCTATGTATCTTCATAAATTTTGGAAAGAACTTCCCAACTGGGAAGGAACTGCATCCTTACTGTTCAGTTTCCAAGTCTTTTGTGCCTTGCTGCTGCCTCTATGATATCTCTGAAGTTATTCATCAAAACACATCAAAAGACTCTATCTGGTGAATTTAATCACTAATTTTCAATTTCCATCTTAAACTGAGGTTTCTGGAACATTTTATCTTATTGACTTTTCCCTCTTATAAAGTTCACTTTCTCTTTGAACTCAGCCATACTCATTTGTCCTGTTTTCCAGTTACTTGCAGGACAGGATTAATTTTTCTAGCCCTAACTTTCAGTAGAAGGAATGTACGAGTCATTGTATTCTGTTTCTTTGAGGACAGAGTAAGAGTGGGCATAGCGTGCTCTCCTTGCATTTATTCTTCACAGGGAAAACATAGAGTCTGGTCTATTCACCTTGGGAGTGACTTGTCTGGGTGTAGAGTTCAGAGACTGGCAGTTGTTTACCGGAAGATAATTTCTCAGAACTAAAGCTACTCATGACTCTTTTTCATACTGCCCACAGATGTGATTAGTTCAACTTTTACTCCTAGTCCTCAGGGGAAAATTCACCTGTTCCTTCTGACCCATCATGCTTTTTTCACTTTTCTTATTTTCCATAAAGGACTGATGAAATTAAAAATAGCCCCCAAAATGGATGATTTTTGCTTTTCTGTGATTACTGTCACAGACATAGAGTGAGTTGGAGGCTATTAATATTTTGAGTTTCACTTTTAGATATATTTTTAAAAAGTAAGACTCAACATCACATCCTTTCAAGAGAACAGCTACCACAGTAGGTAATTCAAATGTAATGCAGGTTATTGGTTACACAATGATGGAAGTGTTGACAAATCAAATGGAGCACTGCAAAAGGAAAGAAAAAGAGGAAGCTGCTAGAAGGAGCTGGCTAGGATGGTCCTCTCTGGTGAAGCTAGAGTCAGAGATAGGGCCAAATGCTTCATTCCACAGAGAAAGGAAACAGACAGAGGCTGGAGCCATCAGTGAATCTCAAAATTATCTAAATGTGCCCCAAAATGATAGAGAAATTTTAAAAAATTCTGCTTCTTACTTTATTCTGATGCCTTCAACCTTCCATTAGTGTTATTCACCAACCAGATATAGCC
The DNA here is from genome assembly GCF_000276665.1 of Chinchilla lanigera. Lineage (NCBI taxonomy): Eukaryota > Metazoa > Chordata > Mammalia > Rodentia > Chinchillidae > Chinchilla > Chinchilla lanigera. Next base: position 21,508,921 of record NW_004955433.1, on the reverse strand, counting down.
AGAAGCTTATTGGTGTGCTGGGAAACACACAAGAAGATTTTAGACAAACTGAACTTTTCTGAGGAAAAGTGTATTTGGAGAGTTATCAAGATATATGTAATGTGATCTACTGCTTCCCACTTATCTCATAACTACTGGTTAGAACTTGGCAAGGTCAAAATGCTACTCTTTTGTACTCCACACTTTAGCTGCTCCTTCTTATCAATTTTCAGTCAATGATCCTTTGCTTATACTTATACCTAAATATTATCATCCTCAATATATCTTCATAATTTCAAGAGCCATTCTATGATGACTCATATTTAGTTAAATAAAAATGAGGCTGTTAGCTTCCTGTGAACTTTGAGTCCCTACATAATAACTTACATCCTACATAACTCACTACATAAACAAACAGAAACCTACTTCAGAAGTATAACTAATGGTGGAATTGTAACCTATAACAAGAAGCTGGGTCTCAGCCAATCATAAGCAGCCAACTCATCACGCCATGCCTAAATAAGGAAGAACCCAGGCTAGAGCCAGTCAAGTGATTTCTCTGTTTCTATGTTTGGCTTGCAATGATGCGCTCCTCGCAGAGCAGGCTGAGCCCTCTGAACCTCTTCAGGTTTTGAGTGCTGTATGATTCATAAACTGTCCTTTGTTCAGATAATCACCACTAAGTTTAATTATTGTAAAGTGTTTCTTTGAACACTCCCAATAACTGTATGCCTAAATTCCATTTATTTCCAGATATTCAGCTCTGTAACTTCTATTGTCACACTGAATTTTTTTTCTCAAGTATGTTACTTGTGAGACGATGCGGTGCATTCAACTCAACATACCCTAAACAGACGGCAGGATCGCAGTCTCCCTTTAGCTCCTCTTTTCTCACAGCTTGACAGAGGCATCCACATGCTTTCTCCCATGCAGTCCACAGTCCTGACTATCTCTTTTACTTCTCCTCTCTCTGGGTCATGCATTTCATTGAAGGGCTAGCAAATCTATATACCCTTGAACCCCACAAGCCAATACTGCATTGTCTGTCATATTGCTGCCCCTGGTGCTCTTTACGAGGCTCTTGTATCTCTTCGTCTTGTTACTACGACATCTCTATCCTCTTGATTTCCTGGATTTCTTTCCCTGGTCCATCCTTGATGAGAGCGGTGAGGTCATGTTCATAAAATAAGTGCCTTGTTTTAGTTCCCTTCTTGAAGTTCTTCAAAGTCTTCTCTCTACTCTATGGTTTTAAATTAAATTTGTTTTTTAAATGATACACAAAAATGTACAAAAATTTATAAATATTTATGGATACTGTGATGCTTCCAACATGTGTGCATTGTGTAATGGTTTAATCTACTTAAATATTTCTGTCTCCTCAAACATTGAACATTTATTTATGGGGAAAACATTGAAAATCATTTTTCCTAGCTTTTGAAAATATGCAATACATTGTTATCTATAGTTACCTTACTGTACAGTGCTCGGGGACCTCCTCATACTCCTAGGTCAGCCACTCCTCCTCCCACCCGGCTGTGATCACTCATGTTTCACTCTTTAACTTTTATTTGACCAGTTTCTTTTATATTCTACATATGAATGAGATCATGTGATATTTCTATATTTCTGTGCTTGACATTTCATCATGATGAAGATCTCTATTATTATTATTATTATTGTTTTTCTGGTAGTACTGAGAATTGAACCCAGGGCCTTTGCACAGAGCTACATCCAGAGTCCATTTTTTATTTGTTTGTGTGTTTTCAGACATGGTCTCTCTAAGTCACTGAGTTATCCAAGCAGGAAGGTTTGAATTTGTGTTACTCTTGCCTCAGCCTTCAAAAGTACTGGGATTAAAGGTGTGTGCCACCATGCCAACTGATCTCTACTATGCTTAAAGAGCAAAATGTCCACTCACACTTCTGTGTCAGATGATACCTTTTAAACCTCTGCCCCACTCAGCAGTGCTTTTCTTTCTTGCTTGCTCCATAAGTGTGACATATTAACCTGTGTGCTAGAAGCACAGTAAGCCAGCAAGGGATTATAAGAAAACAAGGTCACACAGATAGAAGTTAGATCCGTTGGGCTTTGTAAATCATGAGAAATGTTTTTAATTGCACCCAAAGTAGAATGGGAATCCAATGCAGATTTTTTTATTATAAAATTATCTCTTTAGTAGATATTTTAGGAACAGGCTGTAGGCAATTAAAAAATAAAGTCAGGCAGACCTGGAAAAATACATATGAAAGATAATGGTAGTCTAGGCCAGGGAGGTGGTGCTGGATGTGGCAGGAGGTGGAGGAATTCCTGATTCAATGTAAAGACAGTGCCTGTATGAGTCTATGAAAGACTGGATATGAAACATGCAAGAATTACAAACGCTAAGTCATTCTGATGTTTGTGACCTGGGTAGTTGGTAGTTGGAGTTGTCATCACTGAGATGAGGGAGAGGAAAGGATTCAGTTGCCCTCAGGTTCCTGTTCAACATTTGTGTGTAGATGAGAGAGAAGTTGTGCAGGCTTCTTGCCTTCCAAGAACTGGCTGAAATCTAAACTAAAGTCAAAGCATCTCAGAAAGTGTAAGGAACATAGGGTCATTTTCCTCTAAGCCTTCCAGGCCCAAAATAAATTCATAAATTCTAGGGGTTTTTTTTTGATTGATTTACAAATTTTTAATTGACTTTTAAGTAATTGAATATATTAATAAAAATAAATGACAATAAACTTTTAATGGGAGGACCAGTAAGATAAGCAACAGGTACACTGTCTGCACAGAACTACTTTGCCCGTGGTCATGGCCTTCCCAAGTTGACTCCATCCAAAGGCCTTTGAGGCAGGAATATAAAGGCTCTGCTCTTCCACTTCGATGTGAGACAACTGTCATACACCATTTCAGCTACAGAAATTTTAGGTAACTCATTCAAAGCTGTACCAGCGCTTACATTTCAGTTTGATTTTTCTCTCATTCCAAATTTCTTCCTTCCCTTATCTCCTGGTCCCAAGTGCAGTCTCTCACACAAGAAAGGTTAAAGAGAAACAAACCTACAGAGACAGTGCTGGGAGTGGCTTGGGTTAGCAGTTGATGATGTGGTATTTTGGACCAGGATCATGTGCTGCCTGGCTGGCAATGAGTATTTTCCAGTGGGCATGAAGCATGGGGAATCTCTGGTACAAATTGGTGGTCCAGCTGGTAAGCATTTACTGAACTGGGATGTACAGCAATGGAAAGGAATGTACTATCTCCTGCAGTGTATTGGGCCTTTGACTACAATGGATGATGAGTACCTATAAGAAAAATTCTAGGTTCTATTCTATTCTAGGGTGCTGGTTAAGGTTCCTGTCGCTCAACAAATATGGCAAAGAACTGAGAGTGATTAACAGACATTAAAAGTCCACATGAAAGGCAGAAGGCACCCTTGCTATCATGCAAAGACATCTTCATTTCCAGTGTTAAAACAGCAGAGAAATCTACGCAACAAGACCGGGACTTATTCCAGAGTCAATTTAAAAACCAAATCAGAGGGTGAGGACATGGCTCCATAACAAAACATTTGCAAGGCTCTGGGCTCAATTCCTAGTACTACAAAATGAAAACAAAAATAAAAGAAAAGCAGGTCTGCTATACAGTTTAGAATCATAGTTGCATAGAAGACATATCAGATATTCAGCTTACAAGAATAAGTAACATAGGCTGAGATTAAATCAGGTGGGAACATCTATATTGGCTAACCCCCAAATCCCAATACCTTACATTTCTCTGAAACTTCTGAGCCTTCAGCAGTGGCCACGCCTTCCTTTTAAAAAGCTGGCATGTTGCACTTACCGGAATGCATTTCAGAGACTTTACCTCCACTCTGTAACAATAGTTTCCTACTAATGTTGTTTTGCTCCTCTGCTGGATACTAGGCTTGTAAGAGCTTTAGGTTTGTTGAACCAGATAAGAGAAATAGGAAACCATTCCCGGTAGCAATAACAAACACAGACTAGTAGAAAAAGTTGAGACAGTGGTGCAAAACTGGATTCTGAATTTTTTTGCTAAGAGGGTTGTTCTATTTTGCCCGAGGTCTCTTTGAGGAGTTAGTTTTGCATGTGTAGAACAGTGTGATTTCTTTCTTTTCTGAGCCTTTTCCTACCTACTGTCCACAGCCAGTGATTGATTCCAAGAGCATCCCTTCCAAACATCTTGCATTTGAAGCTCCCAACTATGATTTGTATGTTAGACATTCCTGCAAAGGTTCAATTCTGGAGGGCTTGGTATCTTGAGTGGTAGTGTTGGAAGGGGTATAATCTTGAAGAGTTGAAGCATAGTATGAGCCATGAGGATGCTGCTCTTGGAAGGGAATTCTGGCTTCTGGGAATGAGTTCTCCCAGGAGTGAGTTGTTCTGAGAGATAGCTGAGTGACTTTCTTCTTGGTGTGAGAGGTGGCCCTTTCTCCTCTCCATGTTCCACACTCCGTTCTGAGATACTCACAAGAACTTGAGCTATGTTTTTAGGACTTCCATTTTTAAAACTGTAACCTAAATAAACTTCTTGTCTTTGTGAAGTTTGCTGCCTCTGTAATTTCACTGTAGTCTCACAAAGCTGACTAATACACTTCATCTCTGAGTTAGTACATGGAGAACACAATCTGTTATAGACATAATTAAACCTTCGTAAACGACTCTAAACAACTCACTCAAGTGCAGAATGAACACAAGGAGGGCAATTAATTTTGCCTAAATTAGAAAAGACCACTCTTTGAGACCTTTTTTAAGAAAATAGGACAGCTTCAAAAGTAGAGAACATCATGTCATTTGGACAATTCTAGCTGAGATGGGATGATTATATGGAAACACAGACAAGGGATTTATATTTCAAAAAATTAATTTAGAAAAAAATTGGGCTTTCTTAGCAACAGTCTAGCTATTAAAATGAGTACTGAACTTTAGGCAGAGCAAAGTGACCTGGAACTTACTTACTTGACTTTACTTTTTCTTCTTCTGGCCTCCGTAAGTCATTTTTATGGACCTCTAGGGTTCCATTGAAAACACTTTCACAATTATTGGAGTAGAAACTCTCATTACATTATTCTAATCCAGTGATTCTTTGAGTTTATGGTTTAGTGGGAAGTGATTCATCAAAGAAAATTTAAACAAAAATAAAAAAGAATTATTACACTATATCTACTATACTTAGGCCTGAGAGTTGTCCTAATTTGTAATTCATATATTCAGCATACGAACTATGATATAATCACACGTTTAAATATTCAATGATTTCTCAACTTGATTGTAACAACCTGTTTATAAAAAAAAGAGGTCTCCTTTCATTGCTATATTGAGTAAATGTTAAATTAATCATAGACCCTTGCCAAGTCTGCTTAAAAAAATAAATAAATAAATTGCTTTTCTAAGACTGAATCATACTGCCTCTCTTCCAACAGCATTTTTGTAATTACTTCTTTGATTACTCAAGTGATAGTATCAAGATGGATTCTTAACCTTTATACCAGACCTTTGTGTGCAAACACGTTGGGAAAAGATGGCCAATGATTTCATGCTCCATGTAAGGGCCAACTTTGAGCACTGCCCCAATTCTGTAACAGACTGAATGGAAACTCTGATAGAATGATGAGATAACAAAGGAGAAATCTTAGACTGAAAATTACTTAACTTTGAATCCTAAGGGACAAGATACATTGAAAAAGCTAATTTTTCACATAGAGGTTTTTTTTTTTTTTTTTTTTTTCAATGTGCTGGGATTCAGAAGTATTACAAAAATCTTTGGAATGTGTAGCTATAAGGGGATGAAATGAGTAGATGAACACTATGCAAGAAAACTCATTAAAATCACACTGTTTCAGAGGCTTCACAAATTCTTAAAAATTTCTCAAAGAAGTTCTTTAACATCTCAGGGAGATAGTTATGAGTATTGGAGGAGAGTGGAAACTTTCATAATTAAGTCTATCTATCTCTTTTTACAGATGAGGAAACAATTTTGTCAAGGAGGTAAATGATTTACCCATGGCCTTATATCAAGAGTAACAGAAGCACCAGTGTCATTTCATAAAATTAGTTTAATGCACGAATTACAATTGCTATTGCAGATGAAATCTGATTTTAAGCAATTACTCTGGAATTCAAGATATTTTTGATATGGTTTTTGTTTCAAAACACTCTTAATTCTATTTTCTCTGGATAATTTCAGGTTTCCAAAAATCGGATTTATTTTCAAATGCACTCAGGATGTGAAATGAAAAAGGCGATACCTCTGGAATGGGGACCTTCCCTTTCAGGATGAAGGTGTAGAAATAATTCAATAAATTGTCATGAGCTTGGTACAGTGAGCATATAGATGAGAAACAAATCGTTCTGTTTGTGTTGTATCTTAGAGGATGCAGTACAGAAGGTATTGGACCCTGTGGGTGAATCAAGAAGCTCTTTTCATGCAGTAGCAGAAAAGTTTCTTAGTAGAAGGAGTTGCAAGTGTGAAAAGTAGTCTACTTCCCTGCTACTGTGCTTCCTTTTGCTTCACAATTCTCTAAATATTTCCCACCCAAAAGAGGTGGGGTGGCCCTTTGGAGGCCCTTTTATTGCTTCTCCAGGGTTTTCATTTACTTTTAAGCTATGGTCCGTTTTTCATGGTAGCCCCTGGCCAATGTCTGAATGATGTAGTAGTAGTCTATGATAGGATCTCTTGAGGTAGCCTTATAAAAAAATAATAGTGCAAAGTGATGTTGAAAGGGCTTAGCTGTATCTGCCCACTATAGAACTGTTATAGTCTCCATTCTTTGCTTCATAGATTTTGCCCTGGACTAGCAGAGACTCTATCCAATTTGCATCTGATCCAATTCCTCTCCCTGTCCAAATATGCTCCCCCATATTTTCCTCTGTAGATGTTACTCTTCAATACCACTGTCTTGCTAGGTACTTCCTAGAGACCCTGGCTCTGACGCTTGCATGACAAGCAAGGGGTAAGATGAGGTTTTTGGGTTAGGGTCACAAGGTAGCTAGTAGAGCAGATGGAGCCCAAGCAGCCCCTGTCACGTGGTAACAATCCAGGTTTTAAAACCTTATTAATGATGGTGTAGGAAACTATCCCAATAGAAGAGAATAAATCAAAGAGCGTGGACTTTCAGGTTTTGAGAGGTGCGATAATGTGAAGATAATGGGTGCATCTGAGTTTTGCTGAGTGACATTGCTTCCCCATAAATGGATAATAAGATGTCAAGTGCAGGTAACAAGCAATTGAAAACTAAGCGTGAAAGCCAGAGACTCAAACAACTGAAAAATTAAGTGTGAGTGCCGGATCCCTCATTTCATATAGTGGGCAATCAGGAAATAAGTGAACAGCAAGCTCAGTGTTGGATAGTCAGAGCTCTGAACATCAAAGAGAGTGGAATGGACGTCAAAGGTGGCCTGTCATGATGAAGTATGACCTGTAGTGGGAAACCTGGCCTGTGAGGTGGAGATACTTGGGGGGAGGCCTGGCTTCAAAGCATAGAACAGTTCAGACTTCTCTGTGAGTGCCTCTACCACTGTTCTCCATACTAAGAGTTACCACTTCACCTCCAGAAAAGCAGTGCAAGTTCTTTCCTTCTCAAGACAGCGGGCACTTATCCCCTTCAAGGGACATCCTCACCATGTCTTCTGGGCACCAGGCCTCTCACCAGACTTCATTAACAGTGTAGTCCCAATCGTAAAAGTCCGAGATTCCTAATGAAAGAGAGGATACCATAACCCCCCAAATTTCAAAGACCTAATCAGCAAATCCTGACAAGAGTCAGAGAAGTACTCCTGAGAACTGATCCTCAGGACATTTGGTTAGATTAAAGGCAATAGAGAATAAGAGTGGATAAAGGAATCCACTGATTTGGGAGTTTCCTCTCAGGATTGAAAATCCCAGGAGAATCCTGGAGGGTCGCTGCACACTTGCTGCTAGAATGGCTCCTAAAATCCTGGAAAGTTAATATTTATGCTAAGCAAGGTTGAAATACCTAAATTTTTATAGAACAACTCAAGGCAAAGGATTGAAAAGGTTCAAAAAAGATGGTAAAACGTAATAATTACATTTATTCTACTTATTTATATATTGGTGCTAGAGATTAAGTCCAGAACAGTGTGAGTGCTATGCAAACAGTTGGAATGCTCATATTTAAATGAGGACAGGAGAAAGTCTGCAAGGATTTTACACACCATTTGCCAAGATATAAAGAGAGTACTACCAATAGCATTAAATTCAATAGTATCTCTTTCCACAGCCTGGTGCTGATAGCAGGAGAGGAAGTCATGAAATTTAACTTACTGATAGCAGTGGGAATGACAGGAACACAGTAATGAAAACCAACTGGTGCCTGTTACTTATGGCCCCTGGACTGCAGTTATCACAACTATCACTTACAGATAAGATGAAGTAAAGGATTATGGAAAACATAAATAGGAATACACAATTTCTAGCAGTGAGACCAATGGGTAGCCAACAAGCAAGAAAGCTACAATTCTGTATCCGTCCCACTTACCCCCATCCTTTTGTCTTTCTAAGTAGTTCTACCAAGTGGATAGCAATAGCAAGAGGAGGAGGTGCACATGGCCTTACTGATAAATGTCATAATCCCTTGCCTAAATTTCCCACTGACTGATAATATGTCTGGGTCACCAAGAGTGGAACCATGTAACAAGATAACAAAAACAATGCTGTAATAATTTTCCGCAAAGAAATCTATGAGAACTTACTTAAGTGGCTAGAATGTGTGAAAACAAAACTACCCAGACATTTCAAGGGTAGATGGACAAATATTCCAGTTTGGTATTTCTACTGATATAACTCAAAGAATCATTGCTCCTCATTTTTAAGAGTGAGGTCACTTGGGAAGAATAGTACATAGAATTTTGCACCAAATCTTTCTCACAATGGGCAGTGGACTCACTGATTCTTGGACCACCCACTGATATTGTTATGTCCTCTAATGTTTAATGAGGTTGACAATCTCCAAAGATTCAGTGTCATATACATTGTGATTTTGGATTTTGTGATAAGAGCTATCATAAGAGGGGTCAAGTGGATGTCTCTGAAGGATACCAAATCGGTCTTTGTGGTGAAGGGATGATGTGGTGGGTTGTGGGGATAAGTGCCACTCTCAAAGATTTCAAATTGACTGTTATGGCCCCTTTGGAAACTGCATGACCCTGGACTATAGACAATCAGACAATTAATAGTCCTAGTTGCAACTGCTGTGTTGGATGACATATTTTCTAGAGCAGATCAATAAGGCTTCATCGTATTTGGGCATTGGTTGGGTGAATATATTGTTCCTATTCTAGCTGTGAAAGGGGAGTGTTTTACAATGGAGAAGGTACAATAGGGGTCCCACCACCATAGAATCTACTGCCACATCACACAGCGGACCTCTCAGAGTTACTGGACCAAGAAAGTATCGAAATGCCCCAGGTTTAGTTCAAAAACCTACTCTGCATACCAGATCAATGATGATGTTAAGAATAATAAATACACAAATAAATAAAGAGCACTCTGAAGATATGAATTGCTATCATCTACAATATGATAATCCATTAAACTGAAGCCATTTATATGGTGATCTGCTTTCCATATGAAGAAGATGTGGGACTGGGAACAAAGAGTAGAAGAAGTAGAAGTAGATCCACTCACCACAATTCCCAGTGAGTTTCTTGGAGTTTCTGCGCTTCCCATCCCTGAAACTCAAGACTTTGCTGGATTACAGATATTGGTGTCCAAAAACAGTCCATTCATCCCAGAAAACCCAGCAAGTTTCACATCACACTGAGAATTATGGCTGTCACCAGGGCCCCTTGGGCTACTTATGTCCAAGGTTCATTAAGCAATAAAAAAAAAAATCATCTTGTCAGAGGCAATTCATCTTGATCAGCAGGAGGAAAGGGACTGCTGACACAGTGTGGGGATAGAAGTGCTGCCTGTGGAACTTACATAACTTTGCTCTCTAGTTTTCTGCTGCCTTTTTGTGACAATGAACAGGGCCAGTGATCCTGTCAGAGAAGGTTACCATGGGCTCCCATTTCTCACAAGGAGATCTAGGTTATCAGATAGCTTCAAGATGAAATTATGAATGGCTAGGTGGAGTTCCAAGAGCTGTAATTCATTCTTTTTATCTCTGTTTTCTCAGTTTCTCTATAGAAAGAGATCCATGTGTCATGAAGGGCATACAAGGGCAATTACAGGATGAACAACTGCTTTGCTCCAAGTTGTGAGGATGATGAGGACGACGATGATGATGATAATGATGACGATGTATGTGTGTGTGTGTGTGTGTGTGTGTGTGTGTGTATGTGCTGATTTCTCTTGTTTAAAGTTTCTCTGTGGTGGGAGAGTTCAGATAAAAAGTAAAGTATTAAAAAAATGAGTAAGAATAAATGTAGCAAGACTGTGATCTCAAAGCCAACAAAAACCCACAGAAGGGATTTCAAACAGCTGTCGTTCAAGCAGAAAATATAAAGGGGAAGCAGAAAGTCAGGATCAGACAATACGGTAAAGAAGGGCTCAATTATACAGGGGCTTGCATAGTTTTCTAAAATGCACCCTTAATGGAAGGGGTAACCTGAGCCAAGGGAGGTGATTCAAATAGTTAGTGCATTAAACCAGTTCACAAACTGAGAGCGCCTGATGAAAAGATGGCCAATGGAAATAACATGAAAGGCTGGATATGAAAAATGCTAAAGAGGTAAATTAGAAAGATTCACAGTTTACTGGATGGGGTAAGAGTGAGGAACAAGAGAATATCTCAGGCTCGGGTTTGAGGAGTGGCTTGTATATTGTTTGCCTTAAGAAGTACACAAGAAGGGAAGACTGGGTGTAGCAGAAAACTAAGTCATTTTGCAGCATGTTAGTTTTGAGTGGCTCCACATATCTTGGTGAACGTAGTCAGACGATAGAATAGAGAAATAGCTAGGGAATAGCAGGCCTCTTGCAGCCTAGAAACATTTGTGTTGGTTATTCTCCAGGCCCATATCTGGCTGCAGAGCAGTACACAAGACCTTTCCCACACAATTTTATTAACGTTGATATTCTTTGTACATACATGTATTCCCATGACCAGAAACATTTCATTGTCTTTATCATGCATTCCAAAAAGTTTGCTGAAATTAAATTTGTTATCAAGAGGGAGAAAAAAAAAAAACAATTGTATTTCATTCATAAGAAGACTCAAATATCTTCTTAGAATTAAGGCAAATTTTCTGTGCTTGTGAACTTAATGAACCATTTCAAATGTTGGCACCTGGACAGCTGTCCTCTGAATTGAAGATCTCACACATACTTTTGAAATTGAATTGGGCTTTATAGACTTTTTAAAATGAGTATGGGGTTTTAGCTCACATATAGAATCTTTTATTTAAAGCTTTTCTCAGTTAGGAATCTTGTGAACATCATTGTTTATAGTTGTTTCCTCACTTTCTATCGAACATTTCTATTAATGGCTGCACAGGGCAATCTATTTCTTTGGGCAAGCGTAGTGGTTAGAAATATGTCCTCGTGTGACACCGAGTTCTCCTTCCCTTCCTGTGCTCAATGCTTCTTCCTAGTTCCTCCCTATTACTCATGAATTTGTATCTGATATTTATGTGAGTGCATTTTTTTCTTGAATCATCAGTTTTCAAGATCAAATACCTCTCATTTCTCTTTGATTGTCTTTGTATATTTACTTCCATTTCTCCATTATTTTGCCCTCTGATTAGCCAGTCTTTTCTTTAAAACATAAATTTTCCTACTTTTTTGACTTGTTAACCAATGTTACTGAATTCTATTTTACATCAAGTAAAATGTATCCCTTTAAACTGTAAAGTGCAGAGAATTTTGACGTGAACACACCACTGTAAGCAACATCCAGAATAAAACACAGACGGTTCTCATCCTCTCCCAAAGCTGCTGTGGCTTGTCTTCACTCAGCCATGACACTTTGCTGAGGTAATGAACGAGCTGCTTTCTGCCATATGGGTTAATGTTGCCTGTTCTTGAACTCCCCACAAGAGGAATCTCGCATTATGTATTGCTCTGTGCTTTTTTAAAGAGAGAATTAAAAAAACAATAAAAACAATACAGAATTTCTAAACAAAACAAGATGATAGGAAATTAATTGTGCTTCATTTCTTTTCCTCAGCAGTGTTTCTGAGATTCATCTCTGCTGTGGGTGCCTGCTGAAAGTGCCGGAGAGACGATATTTCAATGGTTCCTTCTTTTTATTGCTGCAGCACATTCCTTTGTCCTAGAACATAATTTGTTAAACAATTCACTTGGTAGATATGTGGGTGGTTTCCCTTTGTGTCTTTATGAATACAACTACTATGAGCACTTATGTGCAGGTTTATATGTGAGTGTGATTTCATTTCTCTTATTTAATTATCTAAGCATACAACTATGGGGTCATCTTTCTTTAGTTTTTGAGTTATGGGACAGAACCATATTAAATTGCACCAAACTATAAAACAAATCTTACCCAAGAAATATCTAAAACTTTTTCTTTTCTAGACATCATATTGGACTGCCTATATAGCCTATCTTCAAATAAAAAGAAATATTTTGGAATCTGACTGGAATTGGACATTCAACTTTCCCTCTGAGCCACTGAGTAGCTGTTCAATATTTGTTGATTAATTCCATTAAGCCTCAGTTTTTCTCACCTTTGAATTGAAGAAAGCAAAAATATCTGCCTCATAGATTGTTGAGCACACTCAGTGAAATTTAAAAAGGAAATGAAAAGCATTTATCACATTTCCTGACACACAGTGATTGCTAAACAGATGGATACACACAGAGCAGCAAGTCAGAGAAGGGCTCACATAATGGACTGTGTATAGCACAGCATTGCGGAGGATGGGGCTGTCTTCAGCACAGAAGACAGGGTTAGTATGCCACGGAGGTTAGTACACACCCAGGGTTCTCAGAAGAAAGTGACTGTTATGCAGTGAGCCGCAAATGTTTGCCTATGAAGCAAAGTTCTTCTCCCACAGGCAGATCACCCCCACCCCACTGGAAGAAAACCTCATATTTGCGTCCTAGTAAAAACATCTCACATTGTCAAGCATTTTCTCAATTACTGTAGCATGAACAAAGAACTAAAGAACTGCACATTAGCCTGAAAAGACCTCAATCAATACTTGTTTGGATTGCTTAAAGAGGTCACTGGCAGAATCAGTTAAACATCAAAAAAAAAAAAAAAAAAAGCAAAAGAGTTTAATACAGTTTAGTAATTATTCCTAGGGCTCTGACCTCACAATTGCAAGTTTAGATGTGGCTGTAAACAAGCTGTTTAAAGATGACTTTTAAAAGGAAATCCAGTGAAGTAGTTACATGAGAGAGGCCACACACGGTGCTCTCAGGGTAAATGGAGAAGCGTGCAGACTGAAAGAGAGGAGAGTAGGAGTGGTGACTGAAAGAGCAGGAGCATCAGAGCAGGATTCACAGCCTCGGTCTGTGCTAACAGGAAGTGGAAGTGCGCTGCTCTGGAGATCTGTGTTAAATGACAAAAGACGTTTGTCTTGGTTATTTTTTTCTCTTTGCTGGGACAAAGTACCTGAAGCCCACAATTAAGGAAGGAAAGGTTTATTTTGCTTAAGTTTGTGGAGGTTTCAGTCCATACTTGGCAGATTGCAAGGCAGAGTGGCTCATGGCAAAGGGCTACAGCTCATGGCGGCAGAACACAGCAAATCAACAAACACACACAAGGGAGGAAATGGCCAGAAGCACCCTTTTTCTCTCCCTTACATATGCAAACTATCCACCCCAGGGTGGGTGTAGCTCTCACACCCATAATCAATCAAACTCTAAAAGCCTGCCCCATGACCGCATGAGGCTTTGGGGGGACACCCAGACACAATCCATAACAACGTTGATGCTGAAGGATGAAAAAGGTTAGATGTTTCATTCAGCAGATAAAAGTCAATGCCACCTAATGAATAAATAGTTGATATTGATGACTTTCTTTCTGTTTCCACATTGGGAAAACAGGAAATCGACCTATATTTGAGAATACATAGTATTTGTGGAACCCTTTGTACCAGAAGGTAAGTGTATTAAAACCTCAGTAGTCACACCCCAGTGAATTGGTGACCACTGGACCTTTTGCAAAGCGGTGCTACAGTCTGTGACTTTCATGACATACATGGAAGCTTTTACTAATAGAAGTGAGCTGTGCTGGACATTGTGTTTTCTACTTCGAAAAAAATATCCTTTTTGTTAACAGCAAGAGGAAGTGGGAAATTACCCATGAACAATTGCTTTTTTTATAGCCTGGGGCAGAACTGGTAGATAAAATAAACTTTAAATTACCAGTAGCATCACTATTTCAAAGTTACAGAAATTATTTCAGTACTTTGGTAATACACTGAAAATGTAAACCAGTGCAGTTGTCAAACACATCCCCTATGCTGCCAGGATGTGTGTGTATCAATATTTGTGTGGGGATTATGTATAGATACACATATATGGACATTTATTTTTGGATACATACATATATGTACAAAATACATATATTTTGCATGTCTTTATGTGAACATTTTCACCCTAGATTTGAAGATTACAAAAAGGAAAAGAGTATAATATTGGTACACAATGTACTTCGTGTCATAATCTGGAAATAATCATCAGTGAAAATTGGTTTTCCCAGCTACATGAATTTCTAAAATATGAAAATATCTACAACTTTTGAATATCTTTCACACAAAAGGTTACATATCCCTATTAGTGAAGTCATTAAAATTATTGCCATACATGAATATAAATGTAGAAAACTATTATGGGAGAATCTAAGTTTGGGAACTTGAATCATCAAACTCCAGATATCATGCTAGGTGATTAAAGAAGGTTACCTCAATACTTAGAATATTATCAGATATTATTCCTAAAATCCTTACATACTATCTCCCTTCACTTACAGGTAAAGCACTTCAGTCTCAGAAAGGTAACTTGTTTTAGGTCACATAGCTGGAATTAAAAATCATTATCTTTGTATAATAAAAGCTGCATTTTTTTTTCTAATAAAAAAATTCTTAAAGAAAAAGAGAGTGAGCACTAGTTCATTTCATACCATCATCCTGTTTTATTCCAGTGGCCAGGACAGTGCTATACTCTTAACAAGTGCTTCACAAACATTCACAAATAATACTTTTTCAGTGATTGAGCAGAGGATATGATTTCCAAAAAATGTATATTTACCTCATTGTATTTCACTGATTTTCGAGTTTGCAAAATAGAAAACTAGAGCACACACACACATACACTCACACACAGGCAAATGAGGGTTTGGCTTTTTAAAAATTGATCAGCTGGGCTACTTCTTTAACCATTGTAATCAATGAAGATTTTCCTACCTACAGGACAATTTGACAGTGTAGCCAGCTGAGTTTCAAATAAGACATATCTTACACAATAGTCTAAAATTTCAATGAAACTTCATTTTCATTTCAAATTAATGCAGGGCAGTAATGTCTACAGTTTCAGCTGAGTAAACATAAAATCTAAGAGCAGGAGAGGCCTTTAGAGATCAATCATCACCATCCTTCTATCCAACTGTGGTAAAAACATCTTCCTGATGTTCCTTGGCTCCTTCCCCTAATCTCTTGAGGGCCCTTAAGTACTTTTTAAAAAATGTAAATGGGTTAATTTTAGTTTCCTGCTTAAGACCTTCAGTGGAAACACACTGCCTTCACAACATACCCTTTTTAAGCTTGTGAGGCACTACATGCAATGTCATAATTTAGAAACAATCATCAGTGAAAATTGCTGCCTGGGTCAAGATATGCTGGACTAAGGGCAGTGTTCAGAAATTAATATTACACACATGCAGTGAGCATCTTTGTCTGCCTTCTGTTGCTATCACATAATATCTGGGCTTGGTAACTTATAAAGAAGAGAGTTATTTGACTCAGCACTCTGTTCTCTAAAGATCCCAAATAGCACATGATCAGCATCCTGCTGAGGGTTCCCAGTGAGCCACAGCATGGCAGGAAAGTAGAAAGGGAGCTGCTAGCCCCCTGCATGTGTATGACACCAATATCTATCTCCACTGTATGAGTGTGATATTAATTTCTGAACATTGCCCTTAGTACATGCCTGGATATGTACTTGTCAAAGTTGCCTGATTGAGGCACCTTGGAATTGTATCTATTTTTAGTTCTAATGATGGAACAGCTCATGAATGTAATACAACTTTGCATAAAATGTGAACACAAATTGATATTTCTATAGGTAATACTACTTAATGATCATAGCTATAATTCCCCTAGTTTTAAGTCTGCTAGGTTTCCTGAGGATGGAGACTGGTTTTGTTCCTGCTCACTGCTATGATTTCGATGTGGTTTATTGCCTAGTTATTCATGTTAAGTTGTTCCTGTCAGTGTAAGGTGTTGAGGTGCCCAGACCTTTAAAGGCTAGGCCCTAGTAGAAAATAATTAGGTGATAAGGGCTCCATCTGAGTGAGTGAATTAATGCTAATCTCAGATTAATGCTAATCTCAGCGGGTGTGTCGGCTCTCCTAAGAGAGGATTACTTCTCAAAAATGTGGGCTGTAATTGAGAGTGAGCCTTGGCTTGGTCCTCCTTTACTTTTCCTCCTCTTCTTTTCCTTCTTTTTCTCCTTCTCCTTCTTCAGTTTTTCCAGTACTGCAAATTGAACCCAGGGCCTTCCTTGTCCCTCTTTAATTTTTTTTTTTAAATTTTAGATAGGGTCTTGCTAAATTACTAAATTTCCCCATCTGGGTTCAAGCTTGCTGTCCTCCTGCCTTAGTCTCCAGAGTGCTGAGATTACAGGTGTGACCCATACACTTGATCTTCCCTTGACTCTTGCTTCCTTGCTTGGACATGTGCCCCTTCTGCACCTACAAGTTCCTTTTCTACTTTTCCACCATGTTGTGGCTTGCTGGGGACCCTCAGCAGGATGCTGATGATGTGCTATTTGGAATCTTTAGAGAACAGAGCCCTGAGTTGTATATCCTCTTTTCCTTATAAGTTACCTAGCCCAGGTATTATGTGATAGCAACAGAAGACAGACAAATACACTCATCAACATATTCCTAGCACAGTGCTCATCATAGAGTAGACAATCAAGGAATATTTGCTGAGTTAATCATTTAGTACTGACATCCAATCATGTTTTTGTGGAAGTTGGAAATGATGCCATGGTGCATCAGAGGCTTTGTCTTGTGCACTGGCCTTAGGGGGATTTGGAACAGAAACTGTGCCTGTATGCTACACTTGATGCAAACAAAGGCACCACAGTGGAGGACCAGCAGGGACAGGAAATGTCCTGTGGCTGAAATGGAGGAGATGGGGCATCCTCCCAGATCTTCTAAAACCCACTTAACAAGAGAATGAGTCTGAAT
Source organism: Chinchilla lanigera (assembly GCF_000276665.1). Taxonomy (NCBI): domain Eukaryota; kingdom Metazoa; phylum Chordata; class Mammalia; order Rodentia; family Chinchillidae; genus Chinchilla; species Chinchilla lanigera. The sequence continues at coordinate 21,491,598 of NW_004955433.1, read as the reverse complement.
TTACAGGAGAATGGAAGCCAGAATGTAAGCTAAGGAAACACTGTCAAAAGCTAGGGCTTGTAGCCAACAATCCAATAACAATAATAGTAACAACTGAATAATAAAGTAAGCCATTGTCCTTGTCAGTAAGAAAAGCATCAGTAGTGTGCAGTTCAAAGGGCCATGGTCTGAGAAGCTTGGATGTGGAAAGGAATTGGAATGTGAGATGATCCAGAATATAGTTCATTTCTAAGGATGCCGCCATCTGTGGGAGACGAAGGTCTATGGCTTTTGCAGGGGTGTTTGGGTGATACAAAGGCAGGACTGCTGGGGTTTAGGGTAAGCCCTTTAACTTTGGGAACTCTGTTTTCAGATCTTGCCTCTGTTTCTTATTTGTGTTCTTGTATGCATTCTTCAACATTTCTGACCTTCAGTATCATCATCTGGAAAATGGGGATAGTAATATTTATGCCTGTTTTGGGTCATTAGGAGAAGAAATAAGGTAATACACAGCCAGGCATGGTGGTGCACTTGTGTAATCCCAGCACTCGGGAGGCTGAGGCAGGAGGATCCTTGTGAGTTTGAGACCAGCCTGGGCTACAAAATGAGCTCAAGACCAGCTTGAACTGCATAGTGAGACCCTGTCTCAAAAAGACAAAAAAAAAGAAAAAGAAGGTGATACATGCAAGTGGTTAGACTTAGTGAACCTATCATATGGTCTCAATAACAAAAAAAATGCAATTTGTCTGTACTAAAAATCAAGATAGGGAAGATGCCATACCAAAATAGATTTTAAAAAGGAGCATATAATAGTTACCAGAATGATTAGAAATAAAGCAGGAGGGCAATATGTAAAATTGAGTAAATTGCCTGCATTTGTTCCTCTTTGTTCTTTTGGGTAAAGAATTCCCCTCTCTGCTTGTATTGAACTCATGTTCTACAGAAACACAAATTAAGTATGACTGGCCTATCCCAGCACTTTAAAAGTGCACTCCAAGGACTGTTAGCCCCTTAAGGTGATCTTCAAAAGAAAATCCCTGGTGAAAAAAAAAAAGTTCAAAGAAAATATTAAAGGATCTGAGAAATCTTGTTGTTCTCTGTCTAAATTACTTGATTATAGGGCCTTTCTGTGTTATCACAATTAGCATGCCAATGAGTGCACTTTGCTAATTGCGTGTCTGTCCTGCTCTTCTCCACTTTACAGAGGAGAAAATTAGGCCAAACAGAGGCCAGTTATATTTTTCCCTCAATGTTGTTGTTTGAATTATAAAGAAAGCATAATTGTGAATAACTAAACACACGAGAGAACAAAACAATGTATATCATGCAAAAAGATACATTGAGGATTTATGTTTGCTTAATAAAAGTCTCCCTTTTTAAGTCTCTAATTTTTAAAGCTAGTCATGTATATGACATTGAAATGGAAAACTAAAGATATATTCCTAACACGTCCTGTTTAAAATTTCGGAAATTTTTGTGTCAAGATTTAGATATATGTTGGAATACAGAAACAAGAGTATTTCTAAGAATTATTTTCCTGCCACTTCATATAGTAAATCAAACTGATGGCACCCAAGGAGTTTGAACACTAGTCAGAGGGTGTATTTTTCCAGAGACTTGCTGCTACTCCTCGCCAGAGGGTAGAGACAGTGGTTCTTTCCCTTGAAATACAGGGAAAAATTGCTGCTCTGACCAACAGAACACAGGAGGGTGACTCTGAAGTCGTGTTCTATAATATGTCTCCCCTCAGGATGCCTCCCTGTGGGATGAAACACTGGTATTGTAGAGAAGCCCAAGTCTGGAGAGAGTCAGTCTGTACTTATTCCCTCTGACACCCTTCTCCCAATCTCGGCCTACAGGTGGCACTAACTGCCAGACACAGGACTAAAGAAACTTCTGGGTGAATCTAGTCCCCAGTCTTCAAAGTTCTGCCATTATCAAGCAGACACAACCCATCCCAGTGGGACCCACTCAAGCCTGTGAAGCACATATCTCTGAGGAGGGACATGGTTGTTTTCTGCCTTTAAATCTCCATATTAGCCACAGTAACTGGAACAAGGGGTCATTTGAAAAGGAATAAAAAGGGAAAGAAAATCAATTTTTAATCCCTACTATATTCTATTGGAGATACTTATTTGAATGTTATATATACTACTTCCTTCATATCAAGCATAGTTATATCAAATAATTGCATTATCTCAAATTTTCACATAACAAAATCTATACATGTATTCTCCATTTGGCAGTATTACTATAAATTCAGTGTCCAGCATAGATAGATAGATGGATATATATCTATCTATATCACTGTCTATGTCTATGTCTCTGTCCATCCGTATTTCTATCTCTATCTCTACCTCTATCTCTATGTCTATCTCTATCTCTATCTCTATCTCTATCTCTCTCTCTCTCTCTCTCTGTGTGTGTCTCTCTCTATCTCTATCTCTATCTCTATCTCTATCTCTATCTCATCTATAGTTATAGGTAGCCCAGATTGGTAATTTCCAGTTACTGTACTCGACCCTATGGTATATATCTGATAGCATGTGTAAGGAGTGATCCACTTACTGTCATATTCATAATTACCTTAGGGTTACCTCAGACTTCTCATCACACAGTATGTTCAAGCTTTAGCTTATCATTATGTCTGCATTATGTGACAGCTGCTTAACATGCTTTTGTGACATGAAAAGCTAACAATAGATCTTATGTCTTTAAGGGTTTTACTATTGTCTGATTGATTCAAGCCATTCATTCAATAATCCGTTATTAAATGCATTTTTGTTTGTTGTATAACACAGGATACCTCTTAACCTATTGGCACCATTCCATAGAATATATTCTCATCTGATTCATGCTAGTTTCACTGAGGTGCCAAGATGGACTATGTTTTTCCTGTAAGTCAGGACGCTACCTGCAGGAGTAACTGTGACATTTTGTAACAGAAAATTCAAGACTGAACAGGTCATTTATCATGCTGACTGCCTTGGCTTAAATATCAGAACTGCCTTTTACCTGCCATGACACCTGGAGTAGGTTACTTCACTTAAATCATTCAGTTTTAAGTTCTTCTATCTATAAACCATGGTTAATAACTTTTCTCGTGGACATGATGTTAGAATTAAATGAGATCATCTTTATAGTGGGCATGATTTAGATCACCATGCATGTTAAGCACTCAATACCAGCTAAGGATGATGACGCCTGTGCCATCCCACATGTTCACACTATGTACTCAGGATTCCCAAGATGAGTCTTTAGTCTGATGCGTCTTTCCCCCATTTTGCATCCACCTTTGGCTCCATTCCTACATGTGGCTTCAACTCTCCAAACTTGTATTGGCTACGGGTACCCTTTTTGATGTCAGCTTCAATTTTCTACTCACCAGCTCTGCATGCTATTCCACAGGAGGTGAATGTTCTGGTTCTGGGCCATGGACCTGTAAATAAGGGTAGTTCATCAGATGGCAGCTGTTTGGCTTTGGGCATATAAAAATGGATGCAAAGTGACATTGCATGCCATGGAGCATGGGGAAGAGAGAAGAGGGCTGAAAACCTCTTGACATCAGATTTAGCTAGTAAAGCACTGAAGATCACAGAGACCACAGTAAGATCTGCCTCTATTCAACATTTGGCCCTGCTGCTCACTGATTCCATGGCCTTTGGTAAGCTATGTGACCTTTCTATTCCTTGGTGCTTCCCAGTATAAGAGGAGCACACCAACCACAGGAGAACATTGTGAAGACTGAGTGAATGCCTGCAAAGTGCTCAGCACAATGCTTGATACACCCCAAGCATTTCTATTGTTTATGTGTGTTTGATACCTTGCCATACCACCTCAGGTCTGTAACCAGTCCCACAGAGGCATATTTGGTGCCAAGAGCAGACATCTATTCAGCTGTGGATTCAGCTGTGGCCATCTGGCAGCAGTGTCTGGGAGAGCTGGAGAGAGGTTGCTTCAGTGTGGGGATCAGCAGCATCTGCTTCTGGGAGGGAAGCTCTCCATGCCCCCTGGCATGTGTTCCACTCATAAATTCTCCCAGAAATGGGGACGCAGCTGAGACCCACCACTTGTGGAAGCAGACAGACTCCCTTCCTCTTTGCTCTATCCACTGGAGCTGGAGAACAGCACCACTTGGACTAGCATGCAGCTGCTGGCTTATAATGGCTTTCCCAGCAGAGGCCCTGCAGGGATCTCTGCCATAGGTCCTAGAGGAGAAATAAGCCTATTGCTAAAAGATAGCCACAGAGAAAGAAATAGTTATTTAAAGAGATTTAAGCAATGCAATTTACATTTTTAAAAAATATCGGATGACTCGTGATAGGCATAACAGCTTCCTCAAAGTTTCCATGCCTCCATCCCTGGAACCTGTAACTAAATTACATTAACTAGCATGAAGGGTTTTTCTGATACAATGAAGGTTATAGGCTTTAAAATAATGAGAGGAACCAGATGATTCAGGTGGTCCTAATGCAACTAGATAGGTCTCTGGAAGTACAGGACTTAGAAGATTTCTCTAGCTGGAGTTACAGACAAACCCTGGTTGATGGTACTAAAGGAAACAAATTTACAAACACAAATAGGGGCTGGGGATTTAGCTCAGCGGCAAAAGCGCCTGCCTAGCAAGCGCAAGGTCGTGAGTTCGGTTCCCGGCACCGAAGAAAAACAAAAAAACAAAAACAAAAAAATACAAACACAAATAATTTAATCTAGGAAATAATCTGTAGGAGCTTGGAAATGCATTCTTCTCCAGAGTCCCTCGATAAGAACCCAGATTAGCCAATACTTTGACTTTGACTTTGGCTTTGTGAAACACTATGCAGAGGACATAACTGCGGTCATCTAGACTTCTGACTTATAACACTATGGGGTATAAATTCAAGACATTAACTTTGTTACAACACCACCAAAAGGTAATACGACTTCCCAAGATAAATTGCAAATTCCTTATGAAGGTATAAAGAGGGATTATCCTGTTGTAGGTCAGATTTTTTCTCCAGTTCTTTATTCCACAGTTTCCTGCAATACAAAACCTCCCTAACATTACTACCCCTGAATGCCATTTTATGGCCCCAGGGCTTTCAAAGGCAAGGTATTAAAATTTAGGGCAGAAGAGTCCATCATTGGTTATGACATCTTCCCATGCTTGGTAGGGACTTTGGCTTCCTTCACTCCTTGGATCCTATTGCCAGTGAAGCTGCCCAGTCATTTTGAAAGAAATGTTTAGGCTGCAATACTGGGTTTTGCTGCGTTTAAGCCTCTATTGTAACCAGTCTGTAAACAGTCAACATGGGTGTTTCAAATTACTAGAAAACATCAGTTCTGATTTTAAAGGAATCCCATTGTAATTTCACACATTAAAAATTGTAGTATACAAATACTTAAGATAAAACAAAAATATACAGAGGAGAGTGACGAGAATGTGCTGCATATGTGTCTGAAGTGAGGAGGAAAGGTCTTCTCGTGGAGGCTGTGCTGGGCTGAAACCTTATTTGAGAGGATGTGGGCACCTCAAGGTTAAGAGAAGGAAAATTCTTGTTAGAAACAAGTTCAAAGACCTGGAGACAGGAGGAACCTGACATTTTCAAAGGCTAGCAAGTTCAGTGGATCTGGAGCAGAGTGAACAATGAGAAGAGAAAGGTGCATAACTAAGCTGAGAAACAGGCAAGGCCCCAGTCCTGCAGGGCTTTGGAGGTTTGGTTATAACTTGGGCTTTGTAGGTCCTGTTTAGGAATTCGTATTTTACTATTGTTTCAATGATGTTCCACCAGTTTTTAAAAAAAGTTTTTAAATGGATAATTTCAAAACCAAGTTGATAAAACAGTGCAATAAATTTCCCTGTATTAATATAATTAATCACTGTGCTTCTCACCACTAATTTTATTTATTTGTGTTCCTGTTCACTTCATCTCCCCCACTGGGCAGTAAATCCTAGGTGTCATAAAATTTCAACCCTCTAGACATTATTACTTTCAAATATCCTAAATTTGACAGCTACTTTTAGAATGTAACATTAATGTCATTGTTATGTCTGCCATGAACAGAAGTTATGGAAAACCACCACATTGGAGGGCTGGCAGGAGGAGAGTGAAGTGGTCTGGTATTCTTGTTAGAAACCAAAACTCACAGTCCTGTGGAGAGTGGACTGTGGGTCCAGGTGGCAAAGGGAGAGGAAGGAAGACAAATTGGGTGACTGTGCAGGCTTCCAAGTCACAAATGGTTTTGGGTTGGCCCAGGTACCTGGTGTGGATGGCTACAGCTGGAAATGTAAAAGAGGAATTAAGAATGACTCCTAGACCCTTGCTGTGAGTGACCACGGGGATGATTATGACATTGCTAGATGAGGAAAGATGATTTGGGAGGGTATATCAATGAAGTAAACTCCACGAACCAGGATTTTCTACATGTGTGAAGCACGTTCTTAATCATGACTTCCACTGTCTCCCAGAGCATCATGTCCTGAGTTTCTCCTTGACAAGCAAAGCCAACCTCAACCACTTTCTCTTCTGTAAGGCCATCTAGACTCCCTGTTTCACATTTTGTGCTATTTCTGTCTATATATAACAAAAATAAACATTTCAGTACATGCATGTGATTGGGATCTTTAAGTCATGGAAAAGGCTTCTTTTACAAAACAAGTGTATCCATCTGTATCCTGCTCTGACAAACATTAGCTCTCTGGATTTGGGATCATTGATCCCACTCTTTGGTTTGTTTGTTTTTTTTTTTTTTGGTTTTTCTCCGGTACCGGGAACCGAACTCACGACCTTGCGCTTGCCAGGCAGGCGCTTTGCCGCTGAGCTAAATCCCCAGTCCCGATCCCACTCTTTGGGAATTACTCATCTTAGCTAAAAGATGGCATCAATTTGAACCACTTTCCTATGTGGCTGGTTGATATAGATTTTCAAAATTATTCTAAGGCTTTTTCATACCTCGTTAACACTAGTCAAAGATAATGAGCTTTAGCTGTTGGTTGTCATTGTTGTAGTTATTATCATTATTTTGGTTTATCATTCTTGCCACAATGGAATGATTGCTGGCATTCAACTGGGTTTGCACTATTTGTACTGAGCTCATGAGGTGAAATAGGGTTGGCTGTTGGAGGTGAAGATAGTACTAGTGGAGACAAAGCACTCAGCTCTACAGGCCTGGTGAATGGCTCTTAAATGATACTAGATAAAAGGTTTGGCCTTAATCCACTGTCGGTCTGATTTAGCCCAGAGAAGACACTCCTTGCAGCTACAGATCACTATGTTAGTCTAATGAGTGCACACCGTCTTCCTCTCCCCCAGCATATATGGCTATCTCTGCGCACTCCATACACTTGTAAAGAGGAGGCACATTTGTCCTAACCATCCCATTCTTGAAACTTTGGGTATTATTTAAAAGTTGAAGCGAAAACTTAGGATTTTATTATATGGGGATTTTATTAGGGCCACTCATAAATGCCAATTAGGCAGCTTGTAGCAGAGCTTCGGGAGAGAGCACATTTTCTGTTTATTCCCAGCATCTCATTAATGACATGGCTTCACAATGGGTTACAGATGCAAGTGATGTCTCCGAACATGATAGTTAGCAGATGGGCTGAGAGTGGGGTCACAGATTATTCTCTTCCCTGCTGCAACGTTACATAAAGGCCAGCCTGAGTTGGTGGTGGGAGGCAGAGGTGTCGGCTCACTGCTCTTCTTTCAGTATTGATTGTGAAGTCACACAGACCTGAATTTGAATGAAGTGTCTCACGTTGACTAATCTAGAACTTTGACAGTGCCCCTAAACCTCTCCATACTTCCAAAGTTTTCTTGAAAGCAACAAATAATGAAAGATATTGTATTAGAAAGCTGTAGGTAAGATTCATAGCACAATGCCTAGAATATGTTTTAATTAAAAACTCTCAATGTTTTTTCCATTTTTGTCCATTTTCTTAGCTATAAATGGAAGGATCCCATTCTACAAGAATATTATTTGACAGTGAAACTCTTAAATGAACAAATGAAATCTCTGTCACACATATACACACACTTAACATCTTTTCAAAACTGTTGGCTATTTTGTAATTTTAAAAGCCAGTCTGGAATACAAACCTTTCAGAGACACACACTCAAAAATCAGTCAAATCAGTATCAATGAGCCAATTTAGAAGTTAAAAATGAGAGACAGAGGTAGTGAAAAATTACAAGAAGCTATTTCCTAAGCTGAATATAAACTGAAAAATATTCCACTAGAATGCTGTAAGTGCTCGCTTTGCCCCAAGCAATTTACTCCTCTTATCTTGTAATATTCTCACCACTATTCTAGAATCAATTTGGATAAAAGGAAGTTAAGACTCCAAGGGCATCACCAACTTACCCAAGGTCACAGAGATAAAATGGCAAGGGCAGGTGTGTGACCAAGTTGTGTCAGATTCCAGAGTCTAAATTCTTCTGCATTATGTACAGCTGCCCCTCTTTCAATGATGTGTTATTCTGTATTAGTTAACAGTTTTCTTGGTTTCAATCTTTTATATATTCAAATATTACTAATTAATAATTAACCTATACTATAAACTCTGAGTACCAATATGACTCTGGTGCTTTTATGCTCTTTAGGGGCTCACAGCAGAGTAGGGGAGAAGAAAGAGGAAGTAACAGGATGCTGGAAGGAAGGGGGTAACCACAAAGGGGAGACTACTGGGGAGGCAGAGATTTGAGAGGATCTCCCTATGCCAGAGAGGCAGCATCTGCAGTAGTTTTAGGTAGAGGTTGTGCTTCTACTATATTGGAGGGATGCAATCCAAGCAGAAGCACAGGCCAAGACATGAACTTCTTATTTTCACTTCCAAGTTATTATGGTTGATACATTGTGTCAACGTGGGGAGTCTAGAGGTTTGACTAAGTGACTCAGCAGTTCTGCATGCTGGGGTGAATAGGACATGCCCTTCCTCTCCTGGGATGTTGTTCATTGTGTCAATTTGAGAAGTTTAGAAGGGTAACTATGTGATTCAGCAGGGAGCCAGGGTGCTTACTTTGTATTTATCTAGAGCCTGTGCAAGAGGAGGGCTTGGAGATTATGTGAGTGCTACATGCCCCCTGGGTGGGGGTAGCCTGCTTACAATATAAAGGAGGGAAAGAGGCTTGCTCTTCTCTCCCACCCCTCCCTTGTGCTTTTGCTGCTTTTGCTATCTTCCACCGCCATGAACTGTTGCCTTGTGCCCTGTTCCACTCTGCCTTGCAGCCAGCTGAGTATGGACTGAAACCTCCACAGACTGTGAGCTAAATAAACTTTTCCTTCCTTAATTTTGGGTGTCAGGTATTTTGTCTCAGCGATGAGAGAAAAGTAACCAAGACACAAGTAATGGGCACTGTTACTATTTTGATAATTTTCTTTCTATGGTTTCCTCCCTCTATATTTTGATGTGTGTGTATCTTATATCATTCACCTCATGCAAAATTGATTCACTTCCTACCTAACTTTACTGTTAACCTGTTTCATACATCTTTAGATCACTATTACTTAAATATTTTCCACCACACAAGCTTTTGGATGGCCTCAGTATAATGTAACAAGGAAAGATAGTTAACAGTCCACATTGTTAATTCATCAGTATCTTCTTAAGCGACCCCCTAGGCACTGCTCTGTAGCAAGGTCAGGACAACATCCTCACCTCTGTCTTGCATCATCACACTTCCAGGCCCTCACTTGCCTTCTCACACATAGTAAGCACCCACTGAACAGTTGGATATTTACCTTAGCACTATCATTTTAACGTGCATACACACACACAGTCCTACAGTGAAAATTTCTCGACCCAATCTTAGTCTATGTCTTTCCTTTTTCAAAATTAATTTACTAGAAGTGGAACTTTTCTGATCAAAGGCCAAGGTAAACTTGCAATCCTTGGATACATATTGCCAAATTTGCATTGCATGAAGGCAGTAAAAGCTTTTTCCTCCCACCACTAATGTCTGGCAAAATCCTTTCCCTGTATTCCTGCCAACAATGAGTATTATTTATTTTTTAATCTTTGCTAATTAGAGAGGTAGGAAATGGTATCTTATTTCATTAATGATTAGTAAGGCTGAACATTTGTGTGTAGGTTTATACTCATTTCATGCTCTTCAGTAAATTCTGTTCGTTTTTCATCCTGCTTTTGAGTTCTGGTTTATGAATATTAATGTGAACAAAACTGCACCTAGTATACAGTCAGTCATATGTTAGGTATATCTCACTGCTACCTAATTAGTAGATATAAGTTATAAGTTATCTATTGAGAAAACCCAAATTTGTGAATGACTGAGTGTATAAGAGTGTTATATAAAGAGAGAAGGAAATAATGCTCACAAGTATAGTAATTCCTGAATTTTTATTTTAAATTGTGAGAGATAAATAATATCCTGGTATAGGAAGCATGTAAGACTGTAATTACAAATTTCAGATCAAGGCTTCTTGGGTTCAAATTCTGGTCCTTTTACTTACTAGCTGTGAACTCTTTTGTAAATGAAGTAATTTCAAAACATCACAGTTCTTTGGCCTATGAATGCAAGTTAATTATGTTACCCACTCCAAGCTCCAAGCTGGTTTATTAGAGATCAAAGTTCTAGTAACTGTAAATATGTGCACAGAAGTTGGTAGACACATAAGTATTCTATCAGTCTTAGCTGGTTTAAAAGGCAGATTATCTCATAATACTTAGCAATAGTTGGAAGAAGAAGAGAAAGAAGTATACAGGGTTCTTTTGTTGTTGTTGTTGTTGTTTTCCAGTACCCGGAATCAAACTCACAACCTCGAGCTTGCCAGGCAAGCGCTGTGCCGCTGAGCTAAATCCCCAGCCCCCATACAGCGTTCTATAATAGATAATAATTGTGAGTGAGATGGGTTTTGCGAAGGGTTATGATTTAGAGGAAAGATATCCCTACAGAGGTGCCTGGAAGAGGAGAAAGCCACGCAAAAACATGGGAAAGGGAACACTCATAAAGAGACAGTATTATGTACAAAGGTCCTGCAGCAGAGAAAGTGAAAGGTGATCAGTGAGGTTGTGGGGAAGTAAACGACTAGGAAAGTGGTGTAATATCAGTTTGAAAAGTTGGCTAAGACCAGACTACTTGGGGTTGTTTGAAGAGTCAAAAAATGTTTGATTCAGTTTTACCTGGTAATAGATTACTAGTAAAACTTTAAACAAGAAAGTTTAGATAAAAGAGGAAATGTGTGAGAGAAACTGAGTGGATTTTATTATACATCTTTGTAGCAAGATGAAATGTTACAGTATACCATCAAGACCCATGGACGTCTTTCAAGTTTTAATGATGCAATAATCTTGGTGGTGGGCTCTTTTTGCACGGACAAAGTTCAGCCATTTATAAACAAAATGCAAGCAGGGATCCTCCAAACCCTGGTATCTAAAAGGATGGTTTGACTGTGTGTAATCAGTGTCAACTCCGAGGTCATACTTGCTTTCTGTGCCTCCTATAGAGGGTTACAATTTGTTTCACACTTTGTCCATAATTGGCTCCACTTATTTTCTTCTCTTCACTCGTAGTTTTATATCTACTGGGATGACATCTATTTTATGTTGTTTGTTTTATGCCCAAAGATAGCAGCAAGAATGTTGGGTCACCACTAAGGTTAATAATAATAGTGAAAGGAAGACAGAGCAAAGCAAAAATATTGTCCTGTAACAGATGTCCATATGAACAAGCTCAATTCTCACCAGCTTCCTCCACTAAATCCATCTTTCATCAAGCCTGCAGGGAGAGCTTCTCATTCTTTCTTTAATTTATTGTGCTGGCCAGCAAGCGGATAGCATAGTGTTTTCATTTTTCATCCTGGGATTTGTGGGCAATATTAATCAGTATATTTCTTCTTCAATCCCGGACATCTGTCTATTAAAAATATTAATTGACATCTGGTCACAGTTGCTATTCCAACAGATATCCACCACGTTTGTTAATTAATATTGTTATTGCTTATGTCAGGGTTGAAAAACCTTGAGTGATCACAGAGATATGTAGGAAACCTAATTCCTTGAGTGTATTACTGACATCATGTGTTCATATCTAAGTGACATGTCGTACTTCTTTATAGGTTGACTATATAATTTAAGAAGTCATTCCCAATGTATGCAGAATTACAGGCATAGCTCAGACATCTCTCACATCCTCGAGTCTGAAACCTAGTTTTGCTACTCACTAGGCACAAATAACTTGATGAAATCTTGTTGCCTAATTTCTGTTCCTATTTGGCCTATTTATAAGATATAAAATGAAAGTATTATCAATATTTCTTGTCAGTATCACTCTAAAAGTTAAATAATGCTTAATTTAGTAGAACTTCATGTGTATATTTCATTTACTTTTCAAGATAATCCTAAGATGTTGACTTTATCACAATGATTTTTAAGAAAGGAAACTAATAGTAAGTGATTAGCCTGAAAGAATGGGTATCAAAGTTGAGGCCAGCTAGCTCAAAATACCAGGAACCCTCCAAGCCATGGGCTTACTTGTTTTGGGGACAGTCCTTCCAGGCAGCTACCCTCTTCTACAACTGGAAGTCAAATTCAAACAAACCAGGGGAACTGCTGAGAAGCGGTGAGGATCTTTGCACCCAGCTGCACTCAGTTTGAGAGGATATTACTCAAGTGTCTCTCCCTTTTGCAATCCTAAAGTGTATAGCTTGGCTTTGCATCTCCTTTGCCTATGCTACCCAAGGGGAGGACACACTAGGCAACCATTTTGGTGGCTGACATGTTATTTGTAATCATTCTTTTTCTGTCATCTCTGTCTTACTACTAAAATTTGCTCAGATAATCTGCAGTCAAAAGGAAAAATTCCCTCCACCCTTGAAAATATCTCTCAAAACAATTATTTTCACGACTTGTTTCCAGGTTCCCTGCTGCAAACCTTTGACTTCAACACCTAAGTCTAAACACACAGAGCTGGCACCCTGCCCTCTGCCCCTTCCTTTTCAAGTGGTCCTGCTTCTGCACTCTACAGAGCAAAATGAGTTGTTCTCATCTGTTTTATTTTATAGACAGATAGTAACTTTACATCTTTCTAGGGTACTGAACGATAACTTGATACATGTACACAAGGTCTACTGATCAAATCAGAGTAGTATTTGCATTTCCTTAATCATTAATCATCTATGTTGGGAAACTTCATATTTCTCTATTCTATTTCCTTATAAAATGTATAATAAATTGCTGTGAACTACAGTCACTTTACCCTACCTTAGGTGACTCATTTTGGTAGCTGTTATCCAACATTTCTCTAATCTCTCCCTCTTTCCTTTTCCCCCTGTGACACACTTCTACTTTCTTCTTCCCCCATTTCTCATTAAATGTATGTTATAAATGATGCACATCTTTTCTCTAACGTGAGTTGCGAGTTTCCCTAGGAAGAACTTCTGATGTTTGTCCCCATGGCTCTCAGTGTGCTCAGTATCTGAAGACACACATAGAATGAACACACACACACACACACACACACACACACACACACTGATTTATCAACACCCTAAATATAAGCTTTTTGAGGGAAGGAAATCCTATTCCTAAGGGTTTCTAACATAAGGCTTGAACTTTTGGCTGCTAGAAAACATGTAGTCTTCTGGTAACTACTTGCTAATATTTGTATGAGATGAGAACGAGTATCCCTCCTTAATTCACTGTAATATGGGTATATGGAGTTCCATCAATCAGCATATCATGCGGAATTGAATGTTATTGTGGGATTTGTCCAGGGATAAGCAGTCACTCACTCAAAACAAGAGACACCCAGTGAGAATCAAGGATGTGCATGCTTTAGCAGGCGATGCTGCTGTAATCCCCTTGTAACCATTCAGGGTGAGCACCTTCTACAGTGGATTCGCTGCAGGAGACTCAGAGCTTATACAAACAGGAGAGAAATGTCGTTCTAATTATTGCTCAGTGTGCAAGCCACCCTAAGCCTCAATCTACCCAGCTCTTGTCCCTGTGGTTAATTTACTTGAACAGAGTTTTCTCTCTTTACAACAGTTTGAGTCTAGTTTTCTGTCACTTTCAACCAACTGCCTTATATATAAAATAGGTATCCATTAATTTTTTCAAGAGAACCTTAAGGAAATAAACAAAGCTGCCATTGAAGGCCTCTGGAAGAGCCCTCAACAAGGAGCTATTGATACTCCAGAGAGGACCTGAATATTAATGCCAGCTCTCCAGGGAGGGCAAGGAATGTTACTTCTGAACTTCAGTAGAAGCTGGACAAACAAGATTCTATGAGCTCTTCACAAGCTCCTGTCAAACAGCACCAAAGCTATGACACTTCATAGAAATCAACGTGAAGCTCTTTCATGCCCTAGATAGTTTATCATTTGGTACACCATGGAGCAAAGACCAGGACGAGGAGTAGATGATGGGAGAGTCAGATCACTTAAACAGCATAGAGACATGGTGAATGAGAACTTAAGAGGAGGCACTGACAGTGAATCACCTTTTATTTTCTCCCTGGACCTCTGTCTTCAGGCACTTAGTTTCTATGGAAATACTTTTGAGACTTGGTTGTGCCACTGTACTTGAAGATCAATTTTCCTACATTTAAAATGGGATCCATCAGTTAACAAAGGACAATTTTAAACAAACTGAGTACTATGGTACTCAAAACTTGTTGGGCCAATCAGTCTTTTGAATATATTTAAAATCTCAACCCAGGAAACATGTACACCTGGAAGAAAACTTTCAGACAAGGATTCTTACTCTTCTAATGCAGAGTGCTTTCAGATATTGACATCATTCTACTGACATTTTTATTTAAAGACAACCATGATCCACTGAACTTATTTCACTCTCAAAGGTAAATATTGATGGGGAGATCAAAGTCTGTTGTCTTGGAATGGGTGTGGCAGCACATATCTGTATTTCCAGCTACTGGGCAGGCTGAGACAAAAGAAACTCAAGTTTGAGAGGAGCCCAGACAATTTAGTGAAACATGATCTCAAAATAGCAATTTTGCATGCTTGTACCTGGTAATCCGAGCAACTACTTTGAAGATAATATACAATACAGTTATCCCTCGCTATATCGCAGTTCACTTACTGTGGCTTCACTGTATTGCATGGTTTTTTAAAAAATACATATCTAAATTTGTATTGTGGAGTTTTTGCTATATTGAGGGATTTTGCGGTATATAGGTATCTATATAATATTTATGATTTTAATTACTCTTGCCTAAAAAATTTAAAACAATATAAAAATATAAAAAAATTTAATTCAAACATATTAAAAGAATATTAAATTGAAATAAAAAGCAGTATGTATTTCATCAGTAGATGAATACCATACTGTATGCAATGAAAATGCAGTAAGCCACTACCACTCACGTAAGTTTGCCAACATGAGATTGTACTGGGCACATTATTGTCCTGATGGAATGGAAGGCAAGCAACCACAGCACTGCGTTCTGTATCCTGGGCGCTGATTGACTTAGTGGGGGTAACGTCAGTGTGTTTGCTCTCCCACATTGTGCCTCTATAAAATTTTACATCTTGTTAAAATTACATAGGTTTAAGAGTGTAGGAAGTGTTTATAAGAGTGGGAAAGGTTTATAGGAGTGTGGGAAGGGTTTAGAAAGCCTAGATAGATAGATAGATAGATAGATAGATAGATAGACAGATAGACAAAATGCTGCTACTTTGCAGACTTTCATCTATCATGGGGGTCTCTGGAACGAAACGTCTGCAATAAGTGAAGGATCACTGTATAATAATTACTGTTAATTTCCTATCATCTTGTTTTGAAATTCTGTACCATTTTTATTAGGTTTTTTGGTCTGTTTAAAAAAAGGGTTGAGGATGGAGCCCAATGATAGAACACTTGTCTAGCATGTGTAAAACCTTAGGTTCAATCAACAGTACCAAAACAAAAAGAACCAAGGACAGAGCGGAAGGTAGGAAAGAAGGAAGGAAAGAAGGAAGGAAATGAACAACCATGAAGGCTGAAAGACATTACCCAAGTGCACAATGAGTTTCAGGTGATGAACATTTCATCTAAGTGGAGGGTTGGTCCTGCATCCCTGGAGAATTTCTCATGCTTGCAGACAGGCTGCATTACAACCAACTTTGAAGATTTCCTTTGGTCCTAAGTTTAACAAAGGACTTTAGGTCAGCAGTCTGTTCCATGTGCGTTTACTTGGAACACACTACTTAGTCTCATTCTTATTCTCAAGGAGTTTCTTTCCTGTGGTTTGCTCTGTGAAAAGACTCATTCCCAGGAAGGAAACTATAGAGGAACAAAGGCTAAGGTTCTGGCACTTTGGTTCACCATAAAAGTTCCCAGGGAGTTTGAACATATTTTAGTTTGCTCACAGATGGTATTTCAGAAGATTTGGAGTGGGCTTTTGAAGTCTGAGTGTATATCAAGCACTCAGGGATTTTTTTTAACCCAGAATTTTTTAATGAAATAGGAGTTGCATGACACATATTTTCCCTCATCCGTTTGAATGTGAAGATGCAGAATCATAAATTGATAGCCGGCAGCAAAAATGTGGAGATTTCCTTAAGTCAGGTTGATGCCAAGAAAGAAGAAGCAGCCAAATGCCTCTGTCTTTAGCTAATTTAAGGGTAGAGTAGGAGAGACCACACACCGAGCAGCTCCAGGTCCACACACCACCCCTTAGTCTGTTTCAACATCAGCTCAGCTGTCTCCCATTGCTAAGCCAAACAGGTGGCTGTCTTTATTAAACGATAAGAGGATTTAGGACATGAAGAAGGGGCTGGGATGGAGCAGTAAAAGCAATACAGCAGTCTTTGGTCCTGTTATTTTTAAATGTGGAGCTCCACATCAGATCCTAGTGTCTGGCAGCTTCCATGGGCCCAGGAGAACTGTGTTCCTGTGTTTGCACTGGAGTAGAGCCTGGATGTTCTTTCATTATTTCTCTGAACTTTCATTAATCTGCTCCAGCGAGAACCTTTTGGGTATTTGTTAGAGTCCTGTTTGCAGAAATCCCTCAAAAAAGAGCGGTAACTCAGGCACCAGAGACCAGAGAAGAGAGACACTGTTGTTCCATCCTTCATCCTCTGACAGTGAACTGCAGTCCTTTGGACTGGATGGCTTCTAAGATTCCCTCCACCTCAAAAGTGCCTAGAAGTCTGTGAGCACCAGGATATAAATGTATAGTTCAAAGTCTCATGTAAAAAAAGTCAAGGAACAAAAGCAATATGTTGGAAATAAAACTTGGCCCAGGAATCCTGTGAATTCAGGTCTGTATGAGTCAGCCTGGGAAACAGCTATAGTTTGAAAAAGACAAGTTTGTGTGAGGGTGGAAAGAAAACTCAACGAAAAGTCAGGACTGAATAAGATAAAAAAAATCAGAAAGCTTCCAACTGTACAGCCTCCTGCAAATCACTAAACACCTCCAAGTTGGCTTCATTATTTGCAAAATGAGAATAAAACAATTTCAAGGTAAAAGGTATATATGTGTCCCCAGCTGTCTACCCTTTTATTTATTCATTCGTTAAGCAAAATTTATTAGTATGTACGACTGACTGGCTACTGAAGCACACTGTGTTTATTGATTGAAAGAAGTTATGCGACAATGTGTAGTTTGGTGGAATATATGCTAAGTCACTGTTATGCTCTGTATGTGAAGTTGTTCTTCCTCAACAGTTGTCCTTGCATTGTTTCCTCATGTACCATAGCTCACTTGTGCTGGATCTCTACATGCCTTATGGTGTTCTTTATACTAGAAATCTATTATCTCAGCATCCGTAGTCTTTCATCCTCAGCTTTCTTCTCCACCCTTCTTCCAAGAGCTCCACTTTTCTTTGAGACACCATTCTACCATTGGTTCAGGTGGCTCTGGGGAAGCCATTAATCACAGCACCTTACATTTCACTCTAGAGCTCAGTGTAGCAATTAGTTCAAGGAAGACACTTGATACAAACATCACCAAACATAGTGGCCCTTATAATTTACCATGTACATGCTTAGAAATACTGTTTTCCTCTTTAAGTATTAAGTCATAAGTTCTCAACTTGACTTCACTATGGTTTTCATGGCCCAGAAGGATTTAGAGATCAGAAACAAAGATGCCAGAGCCCTGAAAACTACCTTTGAACACTTAGATCCAGTAGAGTCTGAAGCCAGACAGATGTCAGACTTCTCTCTTCTGTGAGCCAGTATTTCCCCTTTTGACTTAACTTGACATTCAATTTTCCTCACTAGCAAATCAAAGGATCCAGTAATCCAACCTTCTAAATCTGACTCAATTTATACTTCCTCATAACGATCATATGCTTCCTCCTTTGGTCTTAGCTAGAGGTCATTGATAGAGTAGATTTACTTTTTCTGTTTTTGAGAGTTTTCCTTTTATTGCCTGATTTTATAGTTAATTATCTGCATGCTTGTAGCTCTCCTCCCATCCAATATAGATCACCCATTTTCAATGAAAGCTATCTGAAATATTTGTCAGTAATGGTGTTACAATTAGAATTTAAATATTGTTAACTAATAAATACAGTGTACCAGGGTTAATACTAACTGATTTATATGTCATATAATTATTAGAGCATTAATTTAGAAGACTTACTATGCTCTTTTATAGATTAAACAAACAACAGGTTCAGGGATGTTTAATTAGGTTACCTAATTTTTTATAGTAGGTGAGCAGAAAGCAACATTAGAATCCAAGTCTCACTTAATAAATACTATGTGTGTTTAATCAAATGTGTGTACATTTGTGCATGCATATGTATGTGTGTAAGTTTGTGTACATATATATCATTTTGTCCTTATTACAGTGATCTTCATTCCACATTTTTAACCTGTACTTTATGTACTCTTCCAGCTTGTAGGGTTGGAAATACACCTACTGATGCATTCAGTGAGTGAGCTGAGTGCACTGATAAGATCAGCTTGACACATAAGGAGTCTAAGTTACATGTAAAGGGCATCATGTAGTCCCAAAACATATATCCAGAAGTAGATACCCTTTCTGTTCTTATAACTAAGTGCTTGGCAAAAGCTCTACAAAGCTACAAATTTCTGAATACAAGCTCATTTAGAAAGAGCAAGTTATGATGGATGTGTACTCCCCAGCATTGCATGATAAAAGACAGAAACATTGCTATGCATGATTTTTTAATAACTACACAAAATCTCATGTACAAGATTTCTGCATGTGAAAATTGATAGCATTGCCAATGCCACTCATCTCTTTAAACAGGCAAACTCATCTTCCCTGGTGATGTTACATCAGTAATAAATTGGCTTCTCAGACGTATCTGCTTGCAGGTTAGAACTGAGATTGAATAGATAATAACTTTTTGGGTAGCAATGTCTGCCCTGGCAAGTAATAAAGAAATTCATGACCTGCAAAGTGCGGGGTGATTGTGTTCCAAAAATATATTTTAGCAGGTCCCAAAGCAGGCTCATTAGCTATCGAGGAACTTGAAAAAAAAAAAAAAAAAAAGGTCAATGCATACCAGGAAGTGACTCAGAGAGAAAAATCTCAATTTACATGAAGAGTTATAAAAACATCTGGATGTGGATTATCTCCCAAAAGCTTATTTGTTGAAAGCTTGGTCCCCAAAGTAGCAATGGGCAGAGATGGGAGATTTTGGAAGGAAACTGGATCATGAGGGTTTTAACTTTATAAGTAGATTAATCTATGGATGTATTCATAATATGATGACATTATTTGTAAATGATGAGAACTTAAGAGCTAGGGCATGGCTGAAGGCAGTGAGGCATGAGGGCATGCCCTTGGGGATTACATCGTGTGAGTGGACTCTCTCTCTGGTTCTCACTCTCTCTCTGCTTTTGACCACCATGCAGTGACCTGTTTTGCTCTGCTGCAACCTTCTGCCATGATGTTTTGCTGTACCATAAGCCCATAACAATGGAGTCTGCTGAACATGTACTGAATCCATTGAGACTGTGAGCCAAAGTATATCTTTCCACATTTAACTTGTTATTCTCAGTTATTTTATCGCAGTGACAGAAAGCTGTCTGGCTACTCAGTGCCTTTTAGAATCAAGACCTAAGGCCTGGGAGTTAGCAACTGGTAATGCCCAACATCACATAGGGAATAGAACTGGCTGACCTTATGAAGGGGGGCTATTTTTGCAAATATCAACAATGGATGCTGATGACTTTGATGGAACTTCAGTAGGGGGATGCAACACTTTTATATCTTAGAATACTATTAGGTATCATCAGTGAGCTGCATCTACCAACATCATGAAACCATAATCAAACTAAACAAGGGAGGTGGTAGACAGAAGATCCACAGAAAAGGGACAGTAGCAAGCAGATGGAAGCCTCTCTAGGGAGCTGAGGTCTGCATCCAAGTTCTCAGTGTAACATCACTGGCCATGTGTACCAGATCATGTCATTTAATTGCTCTGGAATTTAGTCATTATTCATCTTTTAACATTAGGGAGTTTTATCTCTGTTAGTGCCTTTGAGTCTCTGGGAAATGGTGATTAAGATCTTACAAGGTGAGGAAGACTGTGAAATGGGAATCCTCCCACTTGATGCAGCATTGGATTGCATTTTATTTTTACTAAAACTAGCCTGCAAATCTTCTCTATGAATATAAAACAATATTAAAGGAGCAGTAGATATTACATCCATAAAAGAAATATTAAATGCACTCCCAAAGTGTTTTCAGCAAGTGCCCATTTTGGAACCAGTAATAACTGTCCAAAGCTGTTATTAAGATAATATATTTAAAAAATTAAGGAAGTACATGACTAATTTCTGTCCCTTATGTGTTGTCCTCTGTATCAGTACATTTTGTGTCTTTAGTTTTTTCCCGTGGACCTGAGATAAGCAAATTACCATGAGCCTATATCACTTGGAGTGTTATGACTCCAAGTTATTGATGTGTACATTCTCTTGTATTGGCCAAACAGGATGGTCTATGGACGACCAGCAAGTTCTATATACTAGGAACTCTCCCTGCTCAGTTAGCAGTGTCTGTCTTTTGCGTTTATTTTGCCAGGAACTAAACCTTTCTACTGGTTCCTGATAATCCCTTGAGTTAAGTCTGGACCCTGTGCTTACACAATCCAAACAGAACTCATCTTGTCTCAGATACTTTGAGAGTGGTCCAGAATGTCCATAATTTCCTTATTGATAACTTTCTGCAATATGTTCCCTAATTGTGTATACTGGACACTTACACGAGGCATCTTAGCAGTTCTATACAGGTTCCATTCCTGAGGCGGAGTAGGTTTGTGTCCTTACCCCTGACTTCTAAATTCCACATTCCTTCTCTTGACACTCATGGTCCATCTTGCTAAGGTCGTAGGAAGCTTCAAGTTGAATCTCCTTGATTGTTCCTAAGTATATCATTTTTAAAACTTATGCTACTGAGTTATTCTCATGAATAATTTAATATCTATTACAAATACAGCTGTAGAGACAAAAAAGCCTTTTATCATAACCATTTCAACTTCTGAACTGCTGTATATATATAGTAACTTTTTAAAAGCATAGCCAAGCATGGTGGCGCGTACCTACCATCCCAGCACTCAGGAGTATGAGGCAGGAGGACCGTTGCAAGTTTGAGGTCAGCCTGGGCTCAAAGTTAGTTCAAAACCAGCCCACACTGCATAGTGAGACCCTGCCTCAAAAAGACAAAATAAAAAGCACAATGTCACTGTGCATGTATGGTATAATATGAAAATAACAATCCTTAAATGGTTAAATTTAACAGCTTGTTAAATTAGCACATCCTGTCTCTGAGGATTTCTCCTTTGCTAACTCAAATGCATTGAAATTTTCATATGTGAAAATTCTGATACACATATACTTATAACAAAAATATAGAGTGTACAACAAACTAAACTCTATACTTGTATTCTTTTTTCTTAATAGAGTTACTAAAACCTATTTTTAAAGGTGCTTGAGTATTTAAAAGAAAGACTAAATAAGCACTATTGTGTCCATTGTGCCTGAAAAGGATCCTGCAGTTGGAATTATTTTGATTAAAAACTCTAAAGCTTCTGCTTTGTATTTTATTTTTACCCATGACCATATTGTTAAAAATTTTAAAAAAACAAGAGGGAGCATTGCAGCAGATGCAGACCTCAAAGTAGCTGAATATTCTTCTTTTAGAGCCTTGCTGTAGAGCATTGAGGCACAAACTCACCACAATGACCTTATTCCTTACACGTTGAAGCCTGTGGATGGGAGGAGGAAAGACAGGAAAGAAAACACAAAACAGGTAATCTTGGCTCACTTGTTTGTTTTACTTTTAAAACATTTTATAGATTGATCTTAATTAATTCATTTCATGGTTAGTGTAAAAAAGAGACTTGGTAAGAAATACATGTCAGGTCATCCCCTTTCAAATTCTTTCCCAAGAGGTAGCTTCTATTATCCATATGATATATGTCCATCTAGTCTATTTATAGGTCTTATATAAACATATATATATATGCATATATATATAATCAATAGGCTTTATTTTGTGTATACTATTTTTTTTCACTTAATACATGACATAAATAGGGCACACACATACATTCTCATATATATGAGATATATCATGTTCTCTAACAACATAAATATTGTATCTCAATGGAAAATAAAGCATGTTAAGTTGTATGTATGTGTGGAGAAATATAAATGCTTAAATACATATTGTATATTCATATAAATATAACACATATTTATATATAACAGATATAATATTATTATGGTATATGATACATTAGAGCAGTAAAAAATGGTAAATACTATGTGAAAAGAACATATTTTCCTGTACTGCTCTATTTCAATTCAATAGAAAGGGAATACTGTAGTCTGAATAAATAAGCCATGACTGATGGTCATTTAAATTGTTATTGAACAATACTATAAGTAATGTGGCAATTAACACAAGCAGATAATTCAGGTTATTTTAGTGTATGAAACACAAAATTAGGCAAATTATTTCATGTAGTGAGTATGGAAATTGAGTTCAGTTCACACATGTAGAGAAACTAAATATGATGTGAAGAAAACAGGTCTTAGGGGACGTCCTGATCTCCTCAGCAATGATTAATTCTGGACTGAAAACTGTTCATTTGACCTTAGAAGTCAGGGCACACTGAGCGTCTTTTTCGAGCCCTTCTTTCAGCCTAGGCTTTTCTCTCCTCCCATGGCTTCCTTAAGCTCACATTTCTCTTCCCTCATTGCTGCTGTTCATACCTGAACCCTGTCTGTCCGTAGCCTGAAACTGACTGGAATTTATTTGATTTCTGCATCTCTCAACTAGGATTACCTACAGCGGAATGTGATGGTCCTAGTGCATGTGAGTTCATCTTCAAGCCTGTGTCATAGCCTTCTGACCCATGGTGTCTTTTAGCTAAATGTGCACCAAACAGGAGAGAGAGCAAAGACCTAACTAAGTAACATCACCTAGATAGGGCTTCCCCTAAGTTAGAGAGGTAATGAGAAGAAACATTTCTCCTGTGAAAGTAGAAGGGAAACTTGATCAACTACTCAATTCCCAGTGCTTGGGATTAGGTGTGGGTCCCTGTTAATCTTCTCCGTGCTTAGATTCCAGAAGATGGTGGCACAACATTCCATGGTATACATGGTATCAAAATTAACACCCATTTGCACATATGTGTCAAGTTTATTTCACTTAAGAGTGTAGTCTCAAGGTGCATCCACTTAGCTAGAAATGTCCCAGGTTTATCCTTCTTTGTGGTTGAGTAGTGCTCCATGGTATAAAAAAAATCTTTTTCATTCATTAATTAGTTTTTTCATTAATTAATCATTTCATTAATTAGTTTTTTCATTCATTAATATACATCTATCTATATCTCACTGTGACACATTGCTTTTAATTCTAAAAAAACAGAGGAATCAAGATATATCAACTGGTAAATGGAT
The DNA here is from genome assembly GCF_000276665.1 of Chinchilla lanigera. Lineage (NCBI taxonomy): Eukaryota > Metazoa > Chordata > Mammalia > Rodentia > Chinchillidae > Chinchilla > Chinchilla lanigera. The sequence continues at coordinate 21,467,783 of NW_004955433.1, read as the reverse complement.
AAAGAAGTTTTTTTCTTTAATAAAATGGAGTAATACTGCCATAAAGAAGGATACACTGGACACATTTCTAGGAAAACAGATACATCTTGAATCCATACTCCCAAGTGAAATAAATCAGACACATGTATGTAAATACCAAATTGTTTTTCTGGTGTGAGAAACCAAAAGTGTGAATAAGGATCAAGATGTATAAAAGGTATTGTGAAATAGGAATAACATGTTCAAATAGGGAGGGAAATAAGGAAGAAGGGAAGGGTGAAAGAAAGAAAAGAAATGTGAAAAAAAGACAAAAGGAGGAAAATAAGGAAGCAAAACTTTTGTAAATAGCGATGGTAGGTCAAAGGGGAAAGTAACCAAGTTATGTCATGTACAGGTACAAATTCTCAACGATGAATGTGATCATTTTGTATATCTAAAATGCACCAACAAAAGCTGACTTAAAAAAGGATGTATCATGTACAGATATAAATTCTCTACGGTGAATGTGATCACTATGTATATTAGAACTGTACCAATAAATTTAACAAAAAATCTAGTAATGAACAGATTTTTATTAAGAAAAAGTGAACACCCATGCTAGGCAAGTTGAGAGACAGAACCCAGCTGTCATGCACTCTGGACCTTAAAAAGCTACTCTAATAACACATGTGTGCCCCAGATGTCAAGATTCAATGAGATGATGTTTGAAACATTCCTGATAAGCTATAAATCTCTGAACAAAAGTTAAAGCTAGCTTCAAGAGAAACAAAGGAAATGAATAATGAGAACTAGTGGCAGAGGCTGTCCCAGCACCATGGGTGTAGCAGATTTTACACACATGACTATTCAATAGCTCTTCATTATTATCCTATTTCCATCCTAAGAAGAACTTGGGATTTTTTTATAAGGCACTAAGTTTAAGGAGTTGAATGGGAGAGTTCCAGTTTCTATCCAGCGAGCAGCCTAGTTCAGATCAGTTTGAGAAATCATTAAGGGTAATTCATGTGGTCACCATGAAGGAGAAAATAAGGGTAACAGGAGAACTGCTTATCTCAAGGACTTCAGAGCACAATCTGTTTCCTCAGACCTCTCTCCTCGTTTGAATTTAGCCTTTCTGCATGTTAGAGTCTGTTCTTTACTTGCAGATTAAATTTAAGCATATTTCTTCATATACCGAAACTAATCCGTATAGTGGGGTAGGTGAAGCTCAGAAAAGCTTCCTGTAGGTTTGTTAGGAGCAATCTTTGCAGGCTCAACTCCCACAGAAAATCTAAATCCCTATAGGAAATAATTGACTTAGCATGTTATGGCCATGCCATATATTTGGGGGCATTTTTTAGTAGAAAGTCTGTGTGGCATCTTGATACACATGCAAGTATTTTGTCAGGGTTAGGTCCTGGAAGTGGGATAAAGCTGTATACATTGAACTGTGTAGATATCGGCCTGGCATTTCATAAGCACAAATCATTTTTTAATAATAACTAGATAAACTTCAGAAGCCTTCCAGTAGAAAAGCGGTTGGCTTACAATAGATGCTCAACAGATATTTTTGGATAAATAAACAACATGGTTGGAGGTATCTTTGGTTCTTTAGTAAACTTTTCCCAAAAGTTTTAGCATATGCCACTGGATCACCTCACAGATATCTAGAAAGGTGAACAAAGGTATAAATAACTAAAAAGGCTTGGAAATTTAATTTAATTTTACGCACAGTCTTTGTTTCACAATTTCCTCAAGAACTTCACGAGAACAAATGACTCATATATCTGTTTGGTAGACATGGGAATGGAATTCTAGAAAGGAGAAATAACTTACTCAGGGTCGTGAGCTAACAATAACTGGTTACCTTTACTCAAAGCCCAGTGTCCTTTCCCTCAAACTACATCCCAGGTTAAGCCCTGTGCGCTGATTAATGATCCCTGAATTAGATGAGCTGAAATCCTGCAAGCATCAGCTGCAAGGTAGCACCTGAGCTTTTAGAAAACTTTTCTGTTCACTAAGTGGTGCCATTTATAAATTTCCATGAGAGGGAACAGGAGCAAACTGTTTAAATGGCTAGAAATAATTCAGGAGAAGAAATCCAGCTAAATCTCAGTTTCAGACAAAGTTAGGAAGTCCAATTCATAACAATGAAAAATGGAAACCACCTGAACAGTGATCAATAGGTTAGTAACTCCACAAAGCATGCGATATTTGCACCATGGAACATTGCATAATTAATTTAAGCAATGATGTAGATTTATACTAACTTATTTGAAGACAGTTATGATATTAATTAGATATAAAAACAAGTTTCTTCAAATATTTTATAAAATACAATTTCATATGTAAAAACAAAACATTTGTGCATATTAAAGTATTGACTGCAGTTATACGTGGTTGGGGAAGTTGCATATTATTTCATTCTTACACAAGTGAATAGTTGAAAAAACAACTTTCAATCTAGCCTAAGAACAACAGGAAACATCTATAAGACTGAACCTATAATGTCATATCATATGTCATTTTTCTCAAATACACTGTGTGTAAAAAGAAAAACTCTGAAGAGCTACAACACATATGACTTCTTTACATGCTTGTTAAACTCTTACATGGGTATAATATATTTTTAAAAAATATTAATAAACACATTTTTGCTGGTCCTGGCTATCCATACAGGGAATCTTTTTTGATTAGCATGGTCTCACCTCAGCCTGATAGAAGTGCCTCTGCTCTGAACCTCTCAGATCCTTATCACCTGATTATGTTTATGCCTCCTCCAATATTGCACACTGTGATCATGCATGATGCTTTCTGTCTTCCTGATACCTAGCTTAAGGTCTGAGCGTACAGTGAAATCTGCATAAGTGCTCTGAAATGTAGATCTCTGTAAGGCACTTGGTGCTTGAGAAGTGAGGGAGAAAAGAAGCTGTCTCAACAAACAAATGATACAGCCTGGAAATGAGCATGTGCACTCCAGGTCAGTGAGTCAGGGTGCTGGTTAAAGGTGTGAGAGATGAATGATAACAGCAACAACAACAGTGCCAGAGAACGTGTAAGTGTTGCCTCCTAAATGGAGAGCTGCTGTCCAACATCAGACAGGCAGGACAGGCTTGCTTCAGCTCCATCTTTAGAGAGTGATGCTGGATTAGTCACTTTTGTGTTACTATGATGAATTACCTGAAGCTAAATACCTTTATTAAAAAGAGGGTTTTTTTACTTCACACCACTGCAGGTTTAAAGTCAAGGGCCCATATCTGCTGTGGCCTTCTTGTTGGGAAGTTCCACAGTGACCCAAGGCACTGCACAACAAGAGACAGAGGATAGATGTAGATGTATGCTTTCTGATTGTTCCATCTTATGGAGGCAGTACTATCCCATCAAGAAATTCAACACTGATGACTTTATCATCCCAAAGGACCTGTCACTAAACACCACAGCAGGATTAGGTTTCAGCACTCTTACTACTTCATGCAGGGGTTAAATTTCAACACATAGGCATTTAGGGAACATACTCAAACCATCCCTAAACCATAGCAGATGCCTTACTTCCTATCTGCTTTTATGTTAATCTTTCTGTACTTGTTCCACAATTATTGAACACCATTTTTCAAAATTAAGGGTATGGAGTTAAAAACAATATACTCTCTTGACTTCATTTTTTTGTTCTTCCTGAAGTAGATAGATGGGTACTTTAAAGATAACAACATGTAATGTATTAACTAGTGCTATTCTCCTATTATTTTGTTATGAAACTTTGTTTTACCTTTCTTCATAAAATAAAAAAAATTGAATTCTTAGTTATTTTTAGTTAACCACTGTTACTGACTTTTGCCTTTGGATTTTATATGGTTAGAATTACATAATATGTGAATTTTCTTGTATCTTATTTTTTTACTGCATCCATGTTTGAGATTTGTCTATACTATTCTATGCCTTCATGCTTTGTTCCTTTTATATTGCTGTACTACTTTTTAAAAAAATGATTGATTAACCTGTTGCTGGATAACTAGGTTATTTGCAGTTTAAGGGATTTTCAATAAAGATGCTATAAATTTTCTTGAACAAGTCTTTTTGTGCATATATTTTAATTTTTCTTGGATAAACGTGTACAAGTACAGTTAATGAGTCACAATTTGCCTCTAGATGTTGATGAAGGGGCAGGGAATATACTTCAGTGGCACAAGTGCCTGCCTGGCAAGTGCAAGGTCCAGAGTTTGATTCTGGGTACCAAAAAAACAAACAAATAAACAAACAAACAAAAAGCAGAAGAAAATGAGAGCACACTGGAAAGGGGCATGAGAAACCTTCCAAGGGTGAAGTAATATGCTAGATCTTGATAAAAATAGATTACACAGGTGTATTAATTTAGCAGCCCATAGAATGAATACACTTAAACTCATGCTTCTCAGTGCATATGTAAATTTATACCAAATGAAAGAAATCATAAAATATTCAACTTTAATTAATGCTATTATGCTGAATGATTTTGGTGAAATAATACTACTACCTGAAATGCTACCAAAAATAAAGTAGATTGATAGATAATAGATGGTTGGGTAGATACACACTAGCATAATAGCAAAACAATTAGAGAATGTTAAGTGATGGGTACCTGGAAAATCACTGTATCATGTACTCAAATTGTGTGTACAATTGAAAATTTCCATGTTTTGTTTGAAAATGTTGAGATGTGGAAATATCATCACTTCTCTCTTCTGCAAAAAGTTCTACAGTGGCTTCAAAACATATTTAGAGTAAAATTTATGAAACTTACTTTCAAGCCAGGCGTGGTGGCTCATGCCTGTAATTCCAGCACTCAGGAGCCCGAGGCAGGAGGATCGTTGCGAGTTGGAGGCCAGCCTGTGCTACAAAGTGAGCTCAAGCCCAGCCTGAACTGCATCACTTGACCCTGTCTCAAAAAAAAAAAAAAAAAAAAAGAAAGAAAGAAACGAAAAAAGAAACTGATTTTGGACTGTAAGATGGTGCATAATATGGGAGCTGGCACATCTCTGATGTCTTGTGCTCCTACACTGACACTCTCAGGTTTGTCTGAGTAACAGTGGTTCCTTTATCATTCCTTGAGCAACCCAAACACGTTTTAGATTCAGGGCTCCCACATTTGCTGTTACGTCTGCATAGGATGCTCTCGTCCCAGGAGTTTACACGGCCACCTCCTTTGGCAACCCTTAACCCAGTAAAGCCTGCTAAGTTGTCTTTCCTTTAAGAAACCTTCCCTTCTACCTTATCAATCTCTCCCCAATCACATTAACAGAAAATGATATAATTTAAAATGTATTTACATTTAACTTATTTTCCTTCCTTGCCTGCTGTGTAAACTACTTGATGACTGGGATTTCATCTCATTAACTGCTCTGTCAGCTCTTGGGACCACATGCAACCACTCAAGATATATTTGTTGTCTAAATAAATAAATGTGATGTGTTCCTCATGCTATCTTAAAAAATAAATACATGCTAAATACTTTTTAGTTTTTACAGTAAAACAGATTATAGTTACATAAAAGTTATGAGTGCCCATAGTTTCCATATAATTTACATCTATTCCACTCAGTATTAACTAACATCTTACATTCATATGGTATAGATGCTAAAATTAAATGAACCCATACTGATAATTTTTTATTAACTCAAGTATTTCATTTAGATTTTTATATTTTTATCTAAAGTCATTTTTCTGTTCCACAATACTAGCCATTATGTCACATTATATTTAGCTTTCCTTTCTCCTTAAGCTGTGGACTGTGACATTTTGTCAGGATCTCTTTGTTTTGATGATCATGACAAGTTTAAAGAGTCCTGGTGAGGTATTTTGTAGTATGCCTCAATGGGGAACTGTCTATAGGCTGTTTTACAAGACATGAATTAGCTTGGGAAAATCTTGTTCCTTCAGGAGCTGTGACATGTATCCAATGATCCAAAACAATTTTTGTATTTTAGAGCAGTTTACAAGTCTGTTCTACTTTGGTTGTCTTACATACTCTGTGATAAGGGATGCATTTCTATGTCCACCCTGCAGAGAACACTGAGCTTCCAAAATTGTGAGTACTTGTGTCTCAATTGTATGGATACCTAGCTTGTAACTCTAAGCTGAGTCTTCTGAATGCATACCTGCTCTCTCTCTCACACATCTGCCTCTACCAGCTCACAAGCTCTTGACACCAATGCAATCTTCCCTTTACAGAAAGCTGCCCAAACCTGAAACAGTTCAAAGACATACAGTGTAATGCTTTTCTGTGTTGCTTTCAGGCAAATTACTAGTATTGGGTCTAACAATTCTGTTATCCAGGAAAAAAGTGTTCTGGGATAATATTTAAATTTAAATTCAGGCATCTTACCAAAGTATCAGGTTCTGAACTTGTTAGTCATTAAAATATTTTTGAGAAGCTTTCATTTGAAAAGAAGCAACATGGGTAAACCTGATGGCACCTGTACCTGTATTGCATCTATTCAGTGTAACAACATAGTAAACTGGTACTGGCTGAACATTAAATACTTTTTCCACAATCATTTACCAAGAGCATCCTTCGGGGAAAAGAGGAGTGGGTTTCCCTTTGTGTAATAATTTCTCAGCATAATAATCCTGAGGGATTTTTTTTTTTTTTTGGTCCTGGAATAGAACTCAGGACCTTGTGCTTGCCAGGCAGACACTTATGCTCCTGAGCTGTATCCCCAGCCCATGAAGCATTTCCCAACACACTCAATCAGTGTTATCACCTTCAAAAGTTCAACTTTCTTTATGAACAGAAGACCCTGGTTTAGTTTGTTTTATCCCATTATAAAATACCTCATTCTTCAGCTTAAAGATAATTTATTACAGAGACTCCAGAGGAAACAAAAATGTATTAGCTTGGCCCAGTCCAATTTAAACCTCTAAGAATGTTTTCTTCACCATAAACCTAATCTTTGGCTATGATGCCACTTATGAGTATCTTCTATCCATCTTCTTTGTCTATCTTAATGATGGGGCTATGTTCATCTCTTTAAAACTGGAGCCATAGCACTGGGTACCTCTACACCTGATCCATATATCTTATATAAAATGGATTCATATAAACCATGGTTGTTATGTATAATATTTTGGTACTTTGTGTAAATTTGAAATACTACATAATTTAAAACAATAAATAAATTTATCAAAAATAAATGTATCAAAATAAATTTATCCAAATTTTCTCAGCACGTGACTGAAAACCACATATATTGGTAACAAATAAGCAGTTTTAAATGAATAGGTGAATGTTACACCGTGAAGAGTGTGATATTCTCATGTCAGAAGAAAAGAAAATGAACATTAAAAGCCATCCCAGTGTGTGCATATCTTCCCATAAGCATGGGGTTCCAGAGGTCCTTTGGAAGGCTTACCCTCATTAGAGGAAAATTATATAATGTCCTATGAGTCACCACTAAGAAGACCTATTTGGAATAGAAATAAAACTAAATTTATGTGAGTATAAAATATGTGTTCATAAAGAGACTGTTTAGAAGTCACGAATCAGAGACTTCAGATCTCTAGAAAATATTTTAAAATGGGACCCAAGGCAACCACATGGAATACCTTTATTCATAAAATTAAAAAAATTGAATTCTTAATTATCTTTAGTTAACCACTGTTAGCAACTTTTGCCTTTGGATTTTATATGGTTAGAATTAAATGATGTGTTAATTTTCTTGTATCTGATTTCTTTTACTGCATCCATGTTTGAGATTTGTCTATACTATTCTATGCCTCCGTGGTTTGTTCCTTTTATATTGCGGTACCACTTTTTAAAAAAATGATGAACCTGTTGCTGGATAGCTAGGTTATTTGCAGTTTAAGGGATTTTCAATAAAGATGCTATAAATTTTCTTTATCCTAGAGGCAGGAAGACGAGGTTGACATACATTGGCCTTGTTTTTCTGCTGGTACATAGATTAACCTTTTTTTAAATTGTCCTTTTGGTGAAAAGTCACTCTTCCATTTTTGTAAACAACATGTAGCTGTGCAAATCCACTCACATAGAACACCATCTCTTCTGAGTAACTGCCAGAAGAGATGTAAGACTTTGAGTAGGGACCCAGCTCCTAAACAGACTCTCAGAATAGGTTACATTTGCAAATTTGGTTTCCACACCTAATGAGTTCTTCATTCACTTTTCTGAGTACTTTCCTTTCTCTAAATCTAGAAATTCTATGGAAATCTAAAATTCTCTGGATACTGATTCCACTAATATGGCCTACCCAATCGGTGTGTGTGTGTGTGTGTGTGTGTGTGTGTGTGTGTGTGAGAGAGAGAGAGAGAGAGACAGAGAGAGAGAGAGAGACAGAGAGTATGATAGAGAGAGACAAACAGAGAGAGACAGAGAGAGAGAGGGAGAGAGAGATGTGTGTGTGTGTGTGTGAGAGAAAGACATCTGTATGTGTGTGTGTGTGTGGCAGCTGTACCAGCTGGGACACTATACCATGCTATGCTTTCAAAATTTCAATTCCATTTTCTTCCCAATTTATATGACTTGTTGTTTCCTCTTTAACTCTTTCTTCCATCTGGATCATAAGCACATTAGAATTTTATAATTATTGCATGCAATAAATTATACATTAATAAGATAGTTATAGCTTGCGAGAAGTTATGTGTGATTTGCACTTAGAGAGATTTTAATCAAGTTTACCATCCTCAAAAAGTCTGTTTTGCATTTAAATAAGGACCCCTAAAAATCGATCTGTTTTGCTCAATTATAAAATGCTTCATTTAGAAACCTAAGGGTAATTTATTATACTGAATTGGAGGAAAGGAAGATGTATTGCATTATGTTTAATCTTATCAAATGGCTGCTATATTTAATGACAATGTCTGTTTATCATAATTATTGTAAGTTGTCTAGGTTAATAAAGTCAGAAGACCTATGTGAGATTTGTAAATGCTAAATTTATTATTTACATAGCATCTTGGACACCAGCTGCCTCTTGTGTCTGAGCAGGCATCCTGTGTATCTTATTTCTGGTCAGGTGACTGGAGGACTCTGTCTGTCAAATCATGCTAAGGAAACAGGTCTTGAAACTATTCTACAATTACATATATAGAAAATAAAATTACAGAAGAAGAACAAAATAATCTGTGATTGTTTCCAGGTTTTTGACTATTATTTTAGCAATTCCTTTGTTTTGTATTTACCATGGCATTTCTAGAAGACAGGAACAAGGGTATAGTTCTTGGACTCTTATCTTATAAGTGGTAATGTGTGCGCATAGGTAAGCATGTGGTATCATCTATCTTACTGTCTCCAAAAGTATCCTTGGCTTGTATATCACTATCCAAATGGAAAATTTAGGAAATTAAGGCTTAGAGAGGTAAGGAGCCTGAAGCCAGTTTAATTGAAATGTTCTGCTTTAAATTTATTTTTTTTTCTGATTTTAAGGCTGGATTTTTCCACAATAGACTACTAATGGGTGGTGGTGTAATAACATATAGGAACACCAAAACGACACCCAGAACTTGGATGCAGATTTATTTATATTGACAGGCACTGATTGGGATCATTCTGAAAATATCAGGCCCTGATCTCTGGTAGTCTAGGGCTTATATTGGATAAGTAAGTATGAAGTATAGAGGCAGAATGCCTTGTCAATTGGATATTGGTTTATGCAATGTGCATCATAGTGACCAGCTATGCATCACAGTGACCAGGCCTTTCTAAGAGACAGAAACAACCAGAACTGGAATGGGAACTATTAGCTGGGTAACCAAGAAACTGAAGTATACTGGCTGGGGTGGTATTTTCTGTTACATTTCCCCCCATCTTTTAATTTCCCTGGTAAGGCTTTGCTGGGCATATTACATGTGATCTTCCAAGATAAGGTCCAACTTGAAGCAGTCAGTGATCCTAAAATAGACTCTATCCAAGCACCCTCAAATTACCTTATTACAGAGTTTTTCGCTAGGTTGTTTTTTAGGAAGAGACATAATTTAGGCCCATTTGTTCTGTAGCATTACTCTGGCAAGGGAGTGAGGGAGTTAATCTGATCTAGGAGAATGTCTAATGTGTCTTGGACACTCATCAAATCTTAGTCAAGTGTTTGATTGATCTATTTGCTTAGGGCAAACACCTATAGAGTTTAAGGCAGAAAACACAGCTAGCAGGGAGCTGGGAAGCAAGGACTAGGGTACGTAGCCTGAAAAGACACAAAAATCAAGGGGAATAGGTATAGAATAACCTTGTGAACAATGTCTTCAGGCTTCAGCCATGCCTGGATTCGTCAGCATCCAAGGTGACCAGAACAGGGCTTTGCGTTCATTGTCTGTTCAGAGTGAGCCTTGGAGGAGCTGTCCAGGTAAATTTTTCAGTGGATCTAGGGTTGGATTTCTGAAACTCTTAGAGGTAATTAATATGTACCTGGGTTATATGCTCTGCTTTAAATTTATTTTTTAAATTAATTTGTGTAAAATTAAATTAATTTAATTTTAAATTAAATGTGCAGGAATGTCTACAGATATAGCTTGTATTTTAGCTTGTTATAAGCTGTTTTTTAACTTTTTTTGAGTTTTGTGACCTGTACACTATATATAGTTTTTATTCCATCTAGTTTTTTTTACTTCTGCTACAAATGCAGGCTCATTGTCATTGCCAGTGATCAAGGGTAGGCAATATGTAGCGATGTACTTTTAAAGCATTACCCTGCAAGCTCTTATTGTCTTCTCAGTACAGGTAGAGAATAGTAGGTCAGGGATGGTGATACAGATGCTGAAGCCTGAGCTGGCTGCAGAGGTGTGGGTACCAGTGTAGAGCTTGAACCTGTAGAACATACAGTGGGGGCAGGTCTCAGTGTCTAGGGCTGATGTTTCAGTTAAATGAATCCCTGGAGGGGGATCGGGATTATTTTGCATCATTGGTATAAGGTTGCTAAACAGCAGCAGGAAGCATTTTGTTGTGCAGATCATCTCTGCATGAGAGCTTTGACCAAAATAGTTTTGTTGAAGTTGACCACTGTATATCTAGCATGATGGACTTCATTTCTAACAGAGCTACTTCCATCTGTAAACAGGGTATACTCAGCATCTGTGAGGGTGTCCATTTTTTAGAACAGTTTATCCCAGTACAGCATATAGCACCTGGACAGTTAGGTCTCTCTCCAAGGTGAGTTAGTCAGCTTTCTTGATCAGAAGGACAGTGGCTCTTAGAGCCAGAGGGAAAAGGGAGAAGCAGTCCTTAATGACTGGGTCCAAGTATTTGCACATGTAGGCCACTGGGAGCTCCCAGGGGCTAACAGTTAAAGTAAGCATCATTGTTTTTGTGAACTCACACATCTAGATTTTATAGAACTCAGCAGCTCCAAGAAATTTGCGAGTTTCTTACAACCAAATTCTGTCAGACATTGTAGCAGAACTTTTATGCAAGTTTTTGCTTGGCAGAAGGCTTGAGAGGCAAGAGTCCTGGTTTCACTGGTGATGGTTACCGTAGACTCCCAGCTGGTTACTGTAGACTCCCAGCTGAAGAAGGCAGCCTGATCTGGCCTAGTCTGAGCCTGTCAGACCAATGAAAGTGTTGCCATCTGGTCCGGGTTGAAGCTTTTGAGAAAAAAAAAGAAAAAAAAATATATATAGTGTCCATAGTCCTTATAATCATAACCAGAGGGTATGGTCATCTATCAATCAGACTGGAATTTCTTATAGAATTCAGGAGTTTTTTTTTTTTATCAGGTTTTCAGGTAACAGTAGTTAATGGGCATTTTGCCCAGTTTTTGATGTCTTTGAGAGGTAATTGACTGATTTTAGGTTTCTAGGATGGGTGGCCCTTGGGAAAGGCATGACAACTTATTAGTCAGGAATGATAGTCCAATTTTTCTTTAGTCAAAATGTGGAACTCAGAAGGAATTGCTGACGGTTGTCTTGAGTGGGCATTAGATAACACCATCTGACTAAATTAGGTGTATCCTTGAAGCAAAAGGTTTGGTGGGGGGATGCTCTGTGGCTGAATGCAGGCAATGGCTAGCTGGAACCACTTCAGCTGACTGTAAGTAGACAAGTCGGGAGTAGGGAGTGATGCTATAGGTGTTGGCAGCAACTGCAGTGACCAATGAGGTTTTCAGGGTGGAATTCTCGGGAAGAATGGAACTGTTTTTCCCCTCCCTTTTTTTTCTTTGAGCAGCTTTGTTTCATTTTTACCTGTATAATCTCAGGAACTTTTCTTTTGTGTTTTTTAAAACATACATTCAAGGACAATAGGTTTACTCTGACTTGCACCAAGTCTTTCTCTCTAAGGTGTATGTTGTGTACCCTTGAATGACAGTGCAACACACAAAAGGTGGGTGCCCCTCAGAGAGAGACCATTTAGGTGTCTGCTTGGCTGTGTCCCTCTCAGGGACTTAGGTACCACTTAGCTAACGAGAATGCAAGGCCATGAAGCTTCAGGTGAGAGCTCAATCTGCTATCATAACCAGTGCTTCCCAGTCTTGGTGCGCAGATGCAGCAACCTGTTGCTTATGCTGTCTGTTCCACTCACTCACTCACTCACTCACATATTTATTCAGTGGGCACTCAGAGGTTAAATATTCCAACCCCCTTCACTTGAGGTTGGTCATGACTAAGAGGAGGGGATCAGACACCTCTTCTGCTTGAACTGAGCAGGACTGACAGACAGATCAACTAGGATGCTACCAGGAGTCTTACTATAATAAGGCAGGCGGGCAGACAGACAGAAAGACAGACAAGCTGTGTCCTCCTCCCTTTGGGATCTGATGTGAGCTGCTCAAGCAGGTAGCCAGGAATCTTCTTCCAGACCTCTAAGGGGGTTGGAGAAATCTCAAGGATGTGACTTGCCATTAGTACCTGGAGAGGTCCTTGCTCTCTCCTTGAGGGATATGACCAAAGAGGTCAGCAGAGTCTGTCTTCCTGGCTGACTCACCAGATACTGTGGCAAGCAGAATCACTGAAACGACACTCAAGATTTGGAAGCAGATTTATTTACATTGATGAGCATTGATTGTGATCATCCCCAGAATATCAGGCCCTAATCTCTGGTGGTCTAGGGCTTATATGGATATGCAGGCAGGAAGTATAGAGATAGAATGGTTTGTCAATTGGAGATTGATTTATACAAAGTGCATCATAGAGATCAGCTATGCATCACAGTGATCAGCTGCTTCTAAGAGACAGGAGCAACTGGAACTGGAACAGGAACTATTACCTGGGCAACTAATAAACTGAAGTGTACAGCTGGGAGGAACATTTTCTATTACAGTGGTAGAGATGAAGGGCAAGTGTTAAGGATTGATTGTGTTTCCCCAAGTTAACATGTTTTAAACAATTCCTACCATCATATTATTGGAAGGGGAGACCTAAATGAGATGATTAGGTCCTGAAAGGACTGCTCCAGGGAATGGATTCATAATGCCCTTTGCCATATGATGGCACAGAGAGCAAGCCTGCACTGGTGAAGCCCCTGTATCTAAAACTTCTCAGCTCCCAGAACCATGAAAGAAAGCATCTCACCATTTGCTAATTACTCCATCTGTGTTATTGTGGTATAGTAGCAGAAAGCAACTAAGACAGCAGGTGAGGGCAAGTTTTTGAGACTTAGAATTGGAAGCCTGTGGTTCTATTCTTGACTTCTCAGCTTGGTGATGATGGATAAGCCAAAGCTCTTTCATCATTCAAAACAAAAACATAAACACATAGGAGTCCCTTCTTTATCTACCTCCTGTGAGAGTGACAGTTGATGGTATTGCTATAGTATCAGAAATACAAGTTTATATCTCACAAATTCATTAATTTGCAGAAAAATATCATTCAAATATCATCCACAAAAACAGAAAAAACTAGTCCAAGTTTTCCAATATTGCGATTACGATTAAAAGCCAGTAGAAGCCTATCCTGTTTTTTCCTTTACTCTAACTGGGACAGATATCATCTTTCAGGAGAAAAAAATTCACTCTTGGGAACTACTTAAACTCCTTTCAAAGACATTGTTCTCTGAGTTGGCAAGTTCTCCATCCATAGAAATAGTGCTGGTGTGTGCTGAGTGTTTGGCAACTGACATTTTGATAAATGGAGGTATTAAACCATGCATTAATCATGCATTAAATTTCAGCAAACACTATCTACCTTTTCCCGCTCCCAGTTATACTTAAATAGAAGGAAAAATCATCATAGTAGCTTCACTTTTAAATAAATGCTTTCTTTGCCAAAACTCAATTGGTATTTGCCATAAAAATATACACAATTCACTTAAACTAGAAGGAAAATTCTATGGCATGTTCCCAAAACCTTGATAGAAGGGTGATAACTTGGGAGAACGTGGTCCTGCTTAGAATACAGGAATGCAATGTCTTACTCTTTTTGTGTCTCATTCACAGAATTTCCACAGGAATACACCATGGAATTAAAAAGAAAGAAAAGATAAATGAAATACAGCTGAGGCAGGGATTTGGGGATGCTATCAGCCTGCTTCAGTTTCCTCGCCAAGCGCTTTCTATCAGAAACCACAGTCTGTGAACAGTACCTCTTGGAAACTGATCTTAAAGTTTGTTCTCAATTTCCAAGAAAGTTCTAAGTTTACAACTTACTTTTTTTCCCAGGACTCTTACAAAACTTCCCATTTCATTTCCCTACCTTTATTTCTGCCAGCTTCTACCTACTCTTGAACCCACATGCCAGAACCATCTCGACTCTGAGAAATTGTGGTCCGCTTTATCCATTCTTGGCCATCATTAAATATTTGGATCAAGAGGAAAGCTTTCAAAAAGTCTTCAGTTTTAGAGATTCTAACTTTATTAATCTAGATTAGGGCCCAATTATGATTTTACAACTACCCAGGTGTAATCATGTAACATCAGGACTGAAATTTACTGATATAACTCTGCACATATAATCTTTAGTATCTGTGATGACCCCTATTGTGGCCCATGAACACAACCAAGAGTGAGTCTCTGTTTACTTTTCTTTGTCTTCATCACTAAGGATCAGTTTTTCCTGCTTCATCCTAGCTTTCTGTTCATTCTATGACTCTGTTTCTACTGTCTTCTAGAAATATCCCTTCATCTGCAGGGAAAGAATAGCCCTTCATCATCAGCTTACTTATCTTTAAATGCTCACATATATGAATATTTGTCTGATCTCCAAACCCCATGTCTCTATACAGTGTATTGACCAAACCTTTTTTATACTTCACTTTACTGATATGCAAATGCATGTGTATAACAAATATGTATATGTATACATTAGTGATCTAGTCTGAAAAATCAAATCCCTCCCTTTCATGTTTGTTGGTTTAGGCTAGTACATAATCAACATGACAAGCAGTTTTGGTGAATAGATAATTTAATGAATGTTTTATAAATATTTATACTTATAATGTACAATTTAGAATAATGTAACTAATGTCCATTTGGACAGTGAGAAGTTCTAGTAGATATTTAGAAAAAGATGCTATGATAAATGCCCCCAGGTGTTGGTTTTCTCTTAGAAAGACACAAAAGTATGCACTTGAACTCCTTATGGAATAAATGTGTCAGATATTGGCAATAGCAACTACTTTAGGTGAGTGCAAGGCATGCTGGGTAAGAGGGTGTATGCTCACTAATGCCTCTCATTGTGCTGTACAACTGTACTTTTCCAGTGTGAGCCATTTCCTTTTGCATTGGCCTTGGGTCTCACTCCACCTCTGAAGTAGCTCTCTATCCATTTCTCACATGTAGAATCATTGGCATGGATTTCACTCTAGATTCTTTCACAATCAGGGATCCCTCTCTGATAATACCTTCTAATTTCTTAAAGCTACAATTTACAATGGATAGTCCTTAGACCAGGAGCACCAGAGTATTTGAAGTACAAGTTCTTAGGCCCCAGTCAGACCTCCTGTATCAGAAATCGGCAAGCTGGCCAAGAATCTGCTTTAACAAGCCTTCCAGATAATTCTGATGCGGGAGAGGCACTGGTCTAGAATGATCACTGCCAGCCCATGACAGCACCAGAAGTGTGTGTGTGTGTGTGTGTGTGTGTGTGTGTGTGTGTGGAGAGAGAGACAGAGAGAGAGAGAGAGAGAGACAGAGAGAGAGAGAGACAGAGAGAGAGAGAGACAGAAAGAGAGAGAATTATGTAGGAGATGCTTGACAATTCAGATTTCAGGGTTTCCCTTTTCATTCATTCAGTGGCTCTGGAACAGGGCCTTGTGATCTAGACTATATTACTGGTTCTCTTGGTTATTCTGTCCTGTACTCACATGAAGGAATAAAAGGGTTGGATGATCTCTCCATTCTTTGCTGTTCGGAGACGTTGCCTTCTTTCAGTCATCGCTTTTTTCCTCCTCCTTTGTCTTCTGAAGTTATCATTATCTCACAGGGCCTCAGATCTGTTTGCACATTAGAATCCCTTAAAAAGTGAAATGTAAAATTAAACCAACAAGAACCAGACCTATTTAGCACAAGTCTATCAGTATCTGTCAACAGGACCGAAACAATACAAGACAATATAAGTAAGAAATCAGGCAACGCGAACCCTGTGTCATGTTTAAGCCACCAGGAAGTGTGAGGTTTGTAAATATCTTGCCAGAAGCCAGAGGCTCTGCTAACCCCACACCAGTGTCCTCAAAACCAGCGGGAGAGAGACCTGACTCAAGATTAATCAGATTTCCATGGGAATTTGATATTTGAGCTCGGTCTGGACACCATCAACTGAGGCTGTGCAGACAGAATCTCCCCTCAGCCATGCTCTAGAAAGAAAGTCTGACACATGCTGCCCATGCAGCTACACAGATTTTTCCCACTTCAGGTTAGGTTTTGATTCTCAATCCAAGTTAGTATCTTTCCACCAGGGGTTCAATATTTCTTGAGTAAGGTGAAGTTAGTTGCTTTAGTTTGCAGCCCAGTGGACTTTAATTAACATACTTTTGCTAATAATTGGCAGTGTGACTTTGGGAGAGTAAACTGACATTTTTAGTTGAAGTTTCCCTCAGCTGTAAAATGAGTCTACTGATTCAGATTCATGTTTTGCAAAAATCATTTATACAATATTGTTTTAAAAAATTTACAAAACAAATTATAAGACTTTCGACTAAATAAGATGATGAAGGAAAGTGATGATGGCTTCTATATCTATGCTATTTGACAAAACACTTTCTGAGAAGGGCTATGTTTTCTAAGAGCACAGATGATATTAAAGTGTTATCTTTCTGTAGTTTGGTGATACCTGATGCAGAGCCCTGCATCACAACCAACTGGAATTTTGTGTTTTAGAGCCAGATCCTGCTAGACATAAAAGGCCATATAATGATAGTTAATGGAACACACAAAATGGTAAATGCCATCCATGTGAAATTCAAATGTAAAAAGTGCTCTCCAGAAGGTCTTTTAAAAGGAAACTGATTGAATTAATCTATATTTTTTTGTCATAAAATGTTCTATGTTAAAATCAGTATTATGTTATTCTGAAATATTTTGAGTGCTGTCTCTGAAGTCTTTTAGGACACAGAGCTAAACCCCACTAAAAGGTCAAGATAACTCTCAATTTCCAAATTAAATTGCTTGGAAACACACTTCAGTAGGAAGTTTCAACCTGCTGTGAAAGTTAGCAAATGAAATGTAAAAGGTGTGAAGTTTTCAGTTTCAGAAAAAGTACCAATTTTAAAAGATTGTGGCATTTTTACTTTACCAAATGAGGTTCTTTTGGTGGACTTAAATATATCTCTTGCATACTGTTGGGCTTAAATAAAAAAATCTTCAAAATATCATTCCATTAAAATAATTCCACACTGGTAAACATTTAGAGGTTATGATCTAGGTTATTTCTAGCAGCATTCCTGCAGTATATTTCTGCATGTTATCATAGTCACAAAGGAAATATATAACAATATAATATTGCTTACAGTGGTCACACTATGTACAGGAGTTTTTGCTGGGCATTTATACAATCTCAGCTCACCACAACTGCACACTTCACTGCCAACCCAGTCCTTAGCTTGATCCTTTGATCCTTCCTCACTCCTTTGCTAGTACTGGTCTTGTCAAAGGTTGGAAATAGACTTTTCTCCTAAAATTCTCTACACAATGGAGTCATGTCATTTTTTTTATGACTGAGTTCTCTGCTATAGGCAATGATGTTGGTCATTTTCTTTTCTTAGTACTCTCTTCCACCCTTAACTCTGCCTTCTCTGAGTTATTTTCCCTTGCTGTGAATGTCTGCAGCCTTAATTCTCTCTTTTCAGCCCTTCCCATAAATACTGGCACTTCCCAGCGTTCTTTATATGGACCACCATTTTAACACTCACTTGTGCTCTCTTTGTGTAACTCATCAAAAGATCAAAGCCCATGTTCCTGAGTTTTAGGATGCCATATACAATATATTGTTGGCCACCCCCACAGGACTGAATATAGGTATCTCAAACCTGCCATACCAAAGGTGGCGGTCCCGGAGGTGTCAGAATGTGGGGCCGTGGATTATGACTCAGCAGAAAGCACCTTTGGCATGTTTAATAGCAGCCTGCATCTCAGTTTTCATACATCTAAAAGTGCTTTGAGGATTAAATGAAACTGCATATATAAAGCTTTTAGCACTTTATGTGACATATACCGCACTTCAAGTAACATTTAGCTATATTTAACCATATTTGCTTTCCACTTGTTAATTTTTCCATATTGTAGATCTTAAATTTTCTCCATGCAAACCAAAAATTAGAGTTATTATTGATTTCTTAAATTACTCATCTCCTCTTCAGTCACTGAATGATACTAATGTTGTTTTTAAATGCTTTAAAATTTCTTTTCTATGTCACTGTAGACATAGAAAAATTGACCTATTTAATGTCTCTTTATACATGAATGTATCAGCTATTTCTGTCTGTCTGTCTGTCTGTCT
>NW_004955433.1:21363420-21448882 GCF_000276665.1 Chinchilla lanigera | reverse complement strand
GAGAGAGAGAGAGAGAGAGAGAGAGAGATTTTACTTACCTTGAATAAAAACCTAAAACATGTTCTGACTAGAGTCCTGTGATATTGAGAAAATATAGAAGAGGAAAAGTGTACTAATAAACACAGTTGGACACAATATTAGTATTTAAGGAGCTTGGCAGAACAATTCTAATTGAATAGAACCAGGGAGCCACTATTGTGTGACTGTTAAAATAACCTTTTCTTCCTCTGGGCTGTTTAATAAAAATGCAGTATTTTTATGTACATCCTAAATGGTGCTTTATTGAGGAACTTAAAAGCAAGTTAATAACAGCATGCTTAGGGTTTAGAACGGAGACTACAGTAATGACATATTTGAAAAGAAAAATTACATAGTAAACCCAGTCCCACACTGAAGGTGATTTTCCAGATCACATTCGGAATTTCAAGACATCAAATGCAGATGATGCTCAAGGTGACATTATCTAGTATAGTTTAATGAAAATAAGGAGACAGTCAAATAAAAATACATCTTTGAAATTTTAACAATTGTAGGACTATATTCTTATGTTCTGGACATAGCTACAGTTCAGAAATAAATACCATTATTTAAAGAATATGGAGTCATATTTGAAAGTGAAATGAGAATAAATTTAAATAAATTGATTTTATAGGTTTTATTTTCTAACAGGAAAGTCAGAAGATATACTTACATTTTCCAGTTTATGTACAAGTTTGTTTCTCATATAGCCAACAAGTTAGAGCAAGAAAAAAAATTAGGTTCCTGTCTTAGTGTGTTTAACTATATTCTACTAGTAAGAGCATAACTGGTAAGTTTCAATAATGTAATCAAATTAATACCTGAAATTTTCATTAATGATACTTTAAAAATTAAAGTATTTCATAACATTTGTCAAACTTTTTAGTTATGACAGATAGAATACAAGATTACCTCCTTTATCCAAACAGATCATAAAAGGATTAAAACATATAGAAATATATTTTTAAAATTATAACCTACACTAAATAAGTTGATACTAATTACCAAATCCAATATGAAGGCTTCAACAATAGTTTCAAAATTTTAGATTATTTCTGCTACTTAGAATTTAATTTAATTTTTTTCTCTCAGAGAGGGAGAGAGAGATAGAGAACTTTTGTGATTATTTTATTGTTTTTTCCTAAGCTTAACAGTACTTTTTCCCAAATGAGTGACACTAAAATTGGATGGGGTTAATTTCAATCAAATCATTATTTCTTTGACACGAAAGACCATTGAGTCATATCTGTGCCTGATCTACTTTTTAATTTATAATTTATTCTGTTATTTTATATTATAAAAAAGGGAGGACAGGTATTGTTAGATTATGTTTTATCATCCCTATCATCCTAATTTTCAATACAGATAAATGCAATGATCAAATTTTTGAAAGTCAACAAGTTACAGAACTTGGTGAAAATCAAAACCCCATGCTCACTCCTGGAATGAATGATCGCTAGGAAATAAGCTCTGTCAAAGGCAAGGAGATTCTTTCTAAGTGCGTTACACATAAGAATATGTAGTACTTTGTGGATAAAATTGGCTACTTGAAACCACAGGAATAAAATAAAATTTGAAATATTTTACAATAAATATAAATGATAAACAAAACATTTAAGCTGGTCCTGAGTGATTCACCTAACTGGCGATTTCTGTGCCTGCCCAGTGATGCTGCTGTTAGGTACACGTTCCTCAAAGATTTTGTCAAATATATATTCCTCATGGGATTTTGCCAAATAGGAGAGTTGTACTCATATACACTTTCTGTGGACATTTCATTACTAGTAAGTCACCATGAACTCTATCCTTTCCTTGTATAGCCTTAGTAAACCTTATTTTTCTTAAGCCAGTCAAAATATTTTCTTCAGTCTCTTATGAATGTACTCCACAGTCCCAGCACACTTGACCTATGCATGAGATTCTTTCCCACTAACACCATGAAAAAAACAGGGATATCTCCTCTCACTCTTCCTATTTAGGCTCTTATTGGAAGTACTAGCCAATGCAAAGTCAGAAACTAAAAGTATACAGTTGAGAAGTAAGAAACAAACTTCTGTGCTTTATTTTGTTTTGTTTTGTTTTTCTGGGTACCAGGAATCGAACTCATGACCTTGCACTTGCCAAGCAGGCGCTGTGCCATTGAGTTAAATCCCCATCCCCAAACTTCTGTGTTTTAAATATAACATTTTAATATAGAAAATCCAAAACAATTAACAAGTAATCTTTCTGCAACTAATAAGCAATTATAACAAGATTGAAGAATATAAATTAATTTGCAAAGTCAATTTCTTTCATATATACAAGAAATGAACAAGTGGAATGTGAAATTAAAAACAAAATAGCACTTTTATTAGAATCCTACAAAATGAAATGCTTAGGTATAAATATAACAAACTATGTATAATGTCTACTAGAAGATATTATGCACGAAATATTGATGGAAGAAAGTAAAAAGAGCTAAGTAAATTAAGAGATATCCTGTTTGTGAATAGGATGACAGTATTTTCAAGATTCAAATTTTGTCCAATTTAATCTATAAACACAATGTAATTTCAAGCTGAATGTCAGCAAGTTATTTTGTGAACATTGACAAAATAATTCTAAAGTTTTATGGAAAGGAAAAAGACCAGAATAGCCAATACAACATTGAAGTTTTCCCACTGTCCAACTTTAAGATTTACTATAAAGCTACAATAATAAAGATAGTTTGGGTTTGCTAAAGGCATCAGCAAATAAGTCAGTGGAGTGGGATAGAACCCACTGTGTCAGTCACTTTTGTCATTTCTGGGCTGTAATGGTCCACCCCCACAACTTAAAGGAGGAGAGTTTTCTTTTGTCTCAAGATTTTTAGAGGTTTCAGTCTAAAGTCTGCTGGCTCCAAGAAGGAGCAAGAAGGGAATGGTAGAAGGGTTTTGGGAGGAAAGGAACTCCTGTCATGGTAGTCAGGAAGAAGCAAGCAAAGAGAAGATCAAGGGTCCTTTCAGTCACATCTCCAATGACTGTCCCTAACCAGGACCCCTTCCTCCAAGCAAGTCACTTATAGTGGTCCGTAATTTATGCACCTTCCAAAAGCTCTGCCTCTGAATGCAGGCACTTTTGGAGGAACATTCTAGAATTGAACCATACCACTAACACATAGACCCACCTAAACATAGCAAATTGATGTTTGACACAGGAGCAAAAGCAATGCATGGAGGAAATACAGGTTTTTCAGTACACTGTGCTGGAATGGCTTCACCAGTGAGACAGAAATTAATCTAGAAAAAGACAGTTTCCATAACTGAATGCAACAGACTGGAGACCTTGCACAACAGATTTTCATTTTAGGCAGCTGTCCTAAAGGCTTCATGTGGCCTTTTCTCATGAATGAATACCTGGCATGTCTTTTTTGTAAAAAAGGAGAATTATTTGATTAAGGTCCTGGTCCAATAACTGCATTTTTTTTTTACCTTATTTAATTCTTTTAATGATCTATCTCCAAATAGAATCACACCAATGATCGGGAGTTTATGTCCTGATTGTTTGGGAGGGAGGTAAATCAGTCCATAAAACAAGAGTAACTTGAAAAGAATCATAGATTAAATGTAATGCAAAACTATGAAATTTCCACAAGGTAATATAGGATAAAGAGGAGGTGATCTCGGGCATGATAACTTTGCATGTACGTTACCAAAGTCACATTTAATAAACCATACTTTATTTAATTTAGAACATCCAGACTACAAAAAACACTGTCAAGAGAATAAAAGCACAATACATAAAATGGAAAAAATATAAAAGGCTAATCTGACAAATGACTGTTATGTAAAACATACAAGCATATACACATATACACACATCCTCCAAAACTTAAAACTTGAAAATGAAAAATGTAAAGAATTCAATTTAAAAATGTTCCAAAATCATAAGCATACTACTCACCAAAAAAGTTCCACAGATGTCTGTCAGTGTATAAAAAGATGTTCAATGGCATATATGTCAAGAAGGAAATGCAAATTAAAAAACTATGAGCTAACACTACACACCTGTTAGAATGGCAAAAGTCTCAAACACTGACAACACCAAATGCTTGCAAAGACGTAGAACAACAGAAACTCTTATTCATTGCTGGTAAAACTGCAAACTAACTCAGCTATTTTAGAAGATAGTTTGAAGACTTCTTATAACACTAAACATATTCATACAACAAAATTCAGCAATCATATTTCTTGGTATTTATCTAAATGATTTGGATGCTTATATCCACACAGCAGATGCACACAGATGTTTATAACATCCTTTCTCATGGATGTCAAACTTAAAGGCAAACAAGATGTTCTTCACTATGTGAGTGGATAAACTATAGTTCATCTAGACAATAGAGATCATTCAGAAATAAGCTCTAATCCATGAAAAGAAGGAGAAGAAACTTACAAGCATATTGCTAAGAGAATGAAGCCAATTTGAGAGTGTTACAAACTGAATCTAGCTCTGTAACATTCTCATAAAGAAGAAAATTATGGAGGGGTGAAAAAGATCATTAATCTGCAGGGATAGGAGGAGAAAAGGATGAATGAAAAAATACAAAGGATTTAGGAAAAACTAGGGATTTTATGAAATTAATTCTGTATAATTCTGTACATGTTGGATACATGCCATTATAAATCTGTCCAAACCATAGAAAGTACAAAATGAAAAATGAATCATATGAGCATTGTGTGATAGTAGTGTATCAATTTAGGTTCAGTGGTCATAACTAATGTAATACTATGATGTGTGACTGATAGTTGGGAAGACTGCATGACAAGGATATGTGGAGAAGAGGGTGCATGGGAACTGTACTTGCATCTCAATTTTCACCTCTTAAAACTGTTTTAAATATTAAACTCAGTTTTAAAAAATAATGAAAACCTGTAGAGATGGCCTGTTCTTCAATGAGTATGTTTTGGCTGCTATGTCCTTGTTTTCACCATGGTCCAACGTCATGCTATGGAGAGTACTTTTTCCTACATTATGAGGCCCAGACTCACTCTGCAGAGCCTGTTTCCTTTTCTATCTTTAATAAATATAAAACCTCGATACCTTTAAAAAATAAACATACTTCAATGTCTGCTTCATGCAGGATTCTGCAGCTATCCTCAAGGAATTTAGACTGTGTTACATGGACAGAAAATCCTACCAATGTTTACATGCCAAGTAAAATACCCAAGGATTGGTGCTCCTAGAAGTCCCAAGCAGGATGTGGAAGGACAGTAGTATCAATCAGCATGCCACAAAAATTAGAGGTGAGAGTCAGTCACTTGAACGCATTCACTACTACTTTCAGACAGAAGAAACAGAAAGCTCCAAAAGATGGTAACTGAAGCAACAGCATTTTAAAATGAACTTCAATGTATTTGACACAATTTTGAAGTATAAATAACATTGGTGATTGCATTAATTTTAATATCAATACTATTAATTATTATTCAATGGTCTCAGGACTTTCTACCAGCTTTATCATACTCGTTGCATTATTTTATGGAGAACAAACTTAGAGAAGAGTGTTCATTTACCAAACATATACTGCTGTTATAAAATGAAGCTGATTCTGCCTCAGATCTCATGAAAAGTGTCTGTGTTCTTATCATATCATTTGCTCAGGGGGAGCCATTGGTCAGGAATGCATGAGCTTAAATCTATCACTTGAAATTTGCTTGTTTATGTAAAAAATATTGTTCTATTGTTCTCTGTTGTCCTACTGTACAATCAGACCAGGAACACCAGTTCTCAATAAAATCAATCCTCACAGAACAGGGGAAACAATATCCCAAATGAAAACTATTCATCAAAGATGTCTGAAGTTGCTGAGACATAAAGAAAAGTATCAGGAAATAGCTACTTATCTTGCACAAACACAGAAATAAGCTTGTTTTAACAAGTTACGGCTGGATATCAATAACTGGCCAGATGACAAGTTGTAGAAGATATTGCTTTTCACAACTCAAGACTTTGCAGACTTTTTGTTCTTTACATTAAATGATACCTTTGCTGACACTACAAGCAACAGTGTGATTTCTTTGTCACGAAGCTGTTTGCAAAGCTTCCCTCTCTCTGCAGACCAAATAAAATAAATAAATAAAGCACCCACCACTTCACCATCACCACTTCTGTTTCTTAAATATAGCAAACAAACCACACATTATAGGTTCAAACAAGAACCGCTAGTTGAACTTGTGAAGGCAATTTTCTTGCAGTGATTGATTCAGCAGTGTCAAGGATAATACGGTTTTTATGGCCACAAGAAGGCTGCAATCTAATTTTGCAGAGATTCTTGTCTCATTGAAACTGTATTATCACTTTTAATCTCAGGGTTTTCATTTGAATTAGCTGAGAAAACTTCAATGGGCTGTTCTACTCACAGCTTACCCTGCAGACTCATCTTTTCCACTAAATTTTCTGATGCCAACTTTATGTTTTAAATTGTGTTATTACTCCTCTTAACAGTCGGTTAAGGGGTTATATTTGCAGACTATGGTAGACTGGAATTCTTGGGTATCATTTTCTCCACAGACTAGGACCTATTCTTTTAACAATAGACATTGTAAACTTAATTAGAATGAGCTTGCTTGTTCCATGACAAATTTCAGCAAGGGGTGGTTTGCAAATATCTATATCTTTCAAAAAGAGGAACATTTTCTTGTTCTTTTGCATATGCCATATGGACAAGCAGGCTACATATTATGAACTAATGTCCTAAAAGCTTGCAAGTACTCACTTCCTTAGTTTTTTTTTTTTTGGTTTTTCTTCAGTACTGGGAATTGAACTCACAACCTTGCGCTTGCCAGGCAGGCGCTGTGCCACTGAGCTAAATCCCCAGTCCCTGACTTCCTTAGTTTTGATGTCTTCAATTACATTTGAAAGGGGGGAAACCAATAGAAAAGTCCTCAGTTAGCTCTACTTGAAGTGTGATCTGGGTAGTTCGTCATGGACCCTGGTTCTTTGAAGCCTATGGTTTGCCTACTTTTCCACTGATAGGAGAATAAGTCAGTGCACATCAACTTTCATCATTCTTTTTGCTGCTGCATTTGCTTTTCACAAAGTAGTAGGTAGGAAAAGAGTGAGGAAGTCAGTTGCTGCCTTCGGAGAATTCCCTTGATTTTAGCTATCTGCCTTTCCCGGGGGACTTACTCATGTACCCTTTTGTTTCATGCCCTTGACCTTTCAGTTAATGTGCTACACACCATCAGACAGTTCCTGGAATCAACTTGTGAGCATCTGCCTATATGTTTCTGTGAAATTGTCCTTGGAAACCTTTTGTACCCAGCCTGCCCAGTCCACAATTAAAAGCAACTGAAGGACCATTAGTCATGCTTCTCCACCTCCAGGTCATACTTATGTGGCTATAACACCATTACTGAAATGTACCCGGAAGAACAGGACATCTCTAACCCTGGTAAAACCACTACCTTCTGGGTAACTTCAGTTATCTGCAACGACTGCCCAGAAGTGCCTTGGCAGGAGCACCACAGGTAGGACGCTTGACTCTAGCCTAACTGATGTATTAACATATCAACTAGGAGAATGATGAGAGAGGTGGGATAAAATAAGTTTTCTATACAACCTAAGATAAACACATCAAAGCTCAAATATATTAAGTTCAGGATATAATATGATCATAATGTGTTCCACACAGGTAATTAAGCAATTGGTTGATAAAAGTCAATAAAATAAAAAGATTTTTAAAAGGCATTACATAATATTAAAAAGAGAAATGAAAGAAAGAAAATATACAAAGATTGTTTTAATCAAGAATCAGAAACATTTTTTTTGTTCCAAATAAGAAGAGGCCTAAATAGGGCACTGTTTAATCTCTCTTTCTGTCTGTCTTTGTCTCTGTCTATTTTTTTTTTTTTTTTTGAGACAGGGTTTTAATATGTACTTCAGGCTGGCCTTGAACTCACTTTGTAGCCCAGGCTAGCCTCAAACTCATAGCGATCCTTCTGCCTCAGCTTCCCAAGTGCTGAGATTACAGGCATGTGTCACCATGCCTGACAATTTAATCTCTATAAAAATGGAAATATGTGTTCATTAGGTTTTTGCAGATGAGGTCAAGTCCTGCAATATATTGTGGAATTGTTACTTCAAGTTATTTAAGGCCAACACAGCATTGTGTTATGTGCTTTGTTATGACTTTTGCACACATGTAACTTTGTACTAATTTGTGTAATTTTTACAATACAGCTAAGATTTTAACTAGTCTATAAATATCAGGACAATGATAATATCAATATTTTCCCAGCACTGTGTACCAAGTCCATAGGTCAACATTTTGAATGAATGACTTTATGAATTAATAGATTGATAAACAGTAGCTATCATTTATTATTTGAAGGAAAATCTGTAATCAAAGAATATAATGACCCAAATGCTTGTCATTAAGGGCCAGTTATAATTCTCAATTTTAGTCAATGAACTGGAGTATTACCCATCAGTATTTGGGGGCTTATTAATTAGAGATAGCCTGTGTCTGATTGTATTTAGGTACATTGCTACGATATGAGTTTTATGTCTTTAGAATGAGGAGCTGACACTGGATTTATGTTGAATTTAACAATACATGGAGTCTTGACTTTACAACTAATAGTTTAGTCACAAAGTCAAGATGATGGTTTTGTGTCACTCCTTATAAAGGCAATATCATGGGTATGAGCAACCTTTTAACATGGAGGTTAATACTATTCAAATCACATGGTGATGTATATAAATATCTTCCATTAATTTCCCTTGGTAAATTAAAATTAAGTATATAATGTTTTCAACCGTTTCCTCTTTAAGAGAATCAGTACTGAATTCTATCCAGTTTCTTATATGATCTATTAAGAAAAAATACTTTCCCTGTATATAAATTGTACTCTTTAAAATATCTCTATCATCTATATCTGTACATATCTATATATTACGTGCTTTGTAATAAAATAAAGATATTGCTGAGCATAATGTAAAAACTCAAGAAACTCCAATGGGAGAAATCTATCCTTATTTAGCTAAATATAAAAAGAAGAAACTAGAAGCTTTACTATCTCATTGTGTTTCTGGCCAAATTCAATTTTAGATGCAGATTAGCTAACGTTTATTAAGGAGCTAATATGTATCTGGCATTAAGTAAAACAATTTTGCATGTAATTTTTTTACAGTACAGTTACTGACAGCGGTAGAAACATGAGCCAGAGAAGTTTTTGAACCTGTGACAGTCAAAAAATTATTAAAAGAGTCAGGATTTGAAATTAGGAGACAGGATTTGAGGTCCAGGTCAGATTATGCAAACTCATACTTTCTGTATTTTAAAAAAATTTCTATTATTATTTATTCCATCATGTTATTAAGGCATTCTAATATCACACAAATGAACTATCTGAAAAGGAAATTAGAGAAACAATCTAATTTATAATAGCATCCAAATGATTAAAGTGTTTGGGAATAAATTTAACTGAGATGAAAGATTTATACATATTGATAAGTAATTAAATAAGATACATATAAACAGGAATACATTCTGTGTTTATGGGTGGGAAAACAGTACTGCTATAATTCCATACTACACATATAATCTATAGGTTCAAGTCAGTCCATATAAAAACTCCAGTGACATTTTTAAAGTAAAAAAAATACTGCAATTTTTATGGAACTACAAAAGACCTCAAAAAGTCAATCAATTTTGAAAAAGAACAGAGCTAGAGATACGATATTTTCTTATTCCAAATTATATTAGAAAGGTACAATAATTAAAGCAGTATGGCATTGAAGCAAGATACACAGAAGACTGGAACAGAAGAGAAAGGCCAGAAGTAGGTCGACAGCTGATCAAGTGATCTTAAACAAGGGTGTGAGAATACACAGTAAAATTACTCTTTTCAATAAATGATTTTGGGAAACTGGATGTACACATGTGGAAGAATGAAACCAGACCCTTGTCTTTCACTATTCACAAAATTCAACTTGAGATAAAGATTTAAATTTAAGACCTAAAACTATAAAACTAGAAGGAAAGCATTCATGATAGTGGTCTAGCCAGGATTTTCTTAGCATTTGTTTCTTACCAAAAACAAATGCAAGAGCTAAAACAAATAAATAAATAAGTAAATAAATAACTAAGATAAACTAGTGCCAACTTAAACTAAAAAAACCTTCTAATGAGGAAAAGAAACTATGGTCAGACTGCAATGACAACCTTGGAAATGGTGAAATACACTGCAAGCTTTGTATTTTTAATGGATTAATTTCAAAAATGTGTAAGTGTCTCCCACAATTCAAGAATATCTACAAATGGTCAAAATGTGAAATGATGCTCATTGTCACTAATCATCAGGGATGTACAGATCAAACCATGGAAAGATGCTAACTCAGACAAGTAGGACGGAGTGGTCCAAAAAAAAAAAAGAATAAGTGTTAACATTCAGACAAAACAGATGCTTGTACTCCAGGTGAGAAAATAGTACAGGCCTATTCAGTGTGGAGGATCTTCTGAAATTAAAGACAGAAATAGTATATGACCCAGGAATTCTAGTTCTGGATATTATAAAAAATATTGATGTCAAAATCTTCAAAAGACTTCAGCCCTCCCGAGTTTGTTGCAGCACTGTTCACAGTAGACAAGATGTGGAAATGATCTAGAAGTCCCAGAAAGTAACTGTGGCATAGATGTACACTGGGCTAGAACAACATCATGAAGGAAGGGCGCTCTTCAATTTGGGACAGCATACGTGAATCTAGAGGACATTATGTTCACTGAAATGCATAGTCAATCAGAAAAGGAAAAATACTGCACTGTTGCACAAATAGGAGGGATCTAAAACAGTCAAATTTACAAAATCAAAAAGTGCCATACCAGATGCTACAGTCCTGCAGGAGATGAAAGTGAATTGCTAATCAAAGAGTACCCATGTTTAAAGTAGCACAATTCATAATAGCTAAAACTTAGAAGCATTTTATATGTCCAAAAATAGATTGATAAAGAAACATGCTATTTACACACATGGAGCACTACTCTCCCCTAAAGAAAGATATGCTTGGGTCATTTGTAGAAGAATGGATATATTTTATTATTGAGCTAAGTGAAATAAATCAGGACATCAGCTCATATATGATATGGTTTCTCTTATAAGACAAATCCAAAGTATAAATAAAGAGCAACATAAAAGGTAATAGGAAGTAGAGAGACAAATCTTTCTCAGATGTGAAGGGGATCAAGATATGTAAGGAGTAACAGGAAAGGAGCAGCAGAAAAAATGTACATGGACCAACTCCACACAAGGATGGTGAACGTTATGTGCTATAAACATGTACTAATAAAATAAAAAGAGCACAAGTTTTTAGTTGAGCCAGATGAATAAATCTATAGAGCTGCAGAATTGCTGTACAATGTTGTGCCTACACTTGATCTTAATTTAAATGCTAAGAAGTGATAACATGGTGCCTTTTGTTAGTAGTAGTGTGCACTGAAAAATTTAGAGGGTGGACCTTGTGTTACATATTGAATCATGGTAAAATTTTATGATGAATAAATACACATAAATCACTTAGATAAGCATCTGGCAAGTAGTCAGTGATCAGAAGGATTGCAAGTTCAAGGCCAGACAGGTCAATTTAAAAATGTCATGAGACTCTATCTCAAAATAAAAAATAAAAAGGGGTGAAGATGCAGCCCAGTGCAAAGGCCCTAGGTTCATACTCAGTAGCAAATCAGAACAGAATAAAACAAAAAACCCACTAGTGCCTACATTTACTCAATAAACTTATTTATCTAACGTGATGAGAATTAATCTTTATTTTTATTTTAAAAGACAATTAAATGTTATTTTCCATTAATTCACTCAGTGTCCTCATAGTAGCTCTGAAAAAAAAAAAATAGGAATACCTCACAAACTTAAAATATCCTGAGTGCTATCAGTAATTTTCTGGCTTGAATAATGTAATTCTTTGCAGGTTCTCAGACTTCTTAGATGGTGCACACTTACAAGAAGACTGCAAAAATTTAAAACTTGAAGAAAAAAAGTTGATCACTGTTGCAACATCAGTCTTGCCTTGAATTAATTATTAGATTTATGGCATTATGCTTTAGAGTATGGATTACTATTAGTTTGATTTCTTCATTAGTAAATTAGTTCACTATATGCTGTTTCAATTGTCCTTAGAGGGAGGGTAATAAGTATTTTTTTAAAAATTCTCTTAACTTTCTTATTAATGGACATTCAGATTTGTATGAAGTATAAGTTAAATACAGTATTACATATATTCATTCCTCAAGAAAATGTCCATGGTTACTCTAAATAAAATTACACAGTGATTTTAAAAAAAATTTTAATGGACAACATCTAAAATTTTACTACTTGATATGACTAATAAGGCTAATTGCTTAAAGTTAAAATTATTTGTTTCAACGTAAAAGCTTTTAGAAAAATTGTATCCACATATAAAAACATGAAAGGAGTAAGAAGCAATACATGGGATTTCTCTCCAAATTTTGTTGTACTTAATGCACTTTCAAAGGATAAAGTTTAAATACAGGTAGAGGCGTTTTCATGCTCTTGAAAGCACTGTGATCAAAAAGTCTGCAAAAGACACTTTTCCATTCCTTGCAAATTCCTTCATGGTAAATGCTGTGTGATTCTTTAGTACACATATCCTGAAAACGCCTGGCCTGCATTTCCTGCTCTGCACTGGACTTTTAAAGAAACCCTCTCAATTTATTATTTTTTCTGTAATGCTCCACTAGGAATTTACAAAATACACAAGAATGTATTCCTCAGAAGTACTCTAAGCCTGCTCATCTTTAATTTTATGGAGTATTTCAATCTCTCTTTGGAACCCAAATCCTACTTGGACTAAATACGACATTATGTTTTCATTTGAGCTTTGGATCTTTAATCTTATTACTTCCTGTTTTCCTAAAACTAGAGTGAATAAGCTACTTACGAGAACGTAAGCAGAATCTGCACAAAGCCGTTTAACTGTATTTACTCTGCTCTTTCGTTGATCCTACTTCCCCAGTTCCTTATCCTATAAAAATTTCAGAAAAATTACAAATCCTAAAGGAAAATCTTGATTGGTGTGACTTTGTGGGGACATCTTACTGTCACCAAACTGATTTTTCTTTTCTATCAAAGTCAGACACCCCTATACAAATATATAGTCATTTGTCAGGTGTTTCAGCTTTTTTCTTTGTAATTTAGTTACTATTAACAAGGATCTTCAAATTGAGAAATCGTGTTCCCTATTTTATAAATGAGATACGTTAGCTGAAAAGATTAGTCCTTTGTCCAGAATTACACAGCGAAGTAGAAGAGGCTGACTTTAAGTCTAGATTTGACTGTATACAAAGCTCACCTTTTCACACACTGGGGACCACCTCTGTGGCTTTAACAAGTCCTCCCAGAACCTGATTGCTCCAGGCATTCAAAAACACAAGTGCATGATATCTGCTTCCATAGAAAGCTTTTAGGCTGGTACACACAGTACTGCCCTTGGTTACAGGACTGGGATCAGGATGAGAGTTCCCGTGTTCCTGCCATCCAGGAGGACGTGATTTCTGGTGGCTCTAGGAGAGCCGTAGTGTCTGGGGCAGACCCATGAAAGGCTCCAGCATTCCCTGTATGCTTTCTCCGCTGCTCAATCCACAGCTATTGCACAGGCATAAAGGCCAATAGAGTGCTCTTAGTTCCTAAAGAAATCACACTAATGTAATTTCTTTGTTTTGCAATTGCTCATGCAGTAGGCCATTGTTCATCAGACTCCTGGGACTTTGCAAGCCTGAAACAATTGTTACTCTGTTGATCAGGTCCCATTTGTCATTTTGCAGACAGGGACATTCATTTGCTTACAACAGAACCGAAATAATTAGCTGTTTACCTGACAGGTTGTTGGTGATTATGTATAACGAATGGCCATAAATAAATACATTCAGGCATTATTGAAGGAAAATGACTGAGTCATTAGGCAAGACTTTGATCATTGATTTTCACTGAGAGTGACAATCTTCAACTAAGAATTTGTATCTATGATTATGAGAGAGATTTGCCTGGCATCTTGTGTGGTGCCTTGGCAGACTCAGTTAAACCAAGACATTGTTTGAGCCTGTGCCAACTAAAAGGATGTGATCTGGGGCAAATTTAGTGAAATTCAATTGCTTAATATGTAAAATAGACATAATGATATTTAATTCAGGGGTTATTTTGAAGATCACATGAGATCATGCATATACAAATTTAGCATATATTAGCTGTTTATGTTATACTGAGTTATTTCCATACCTGCCATGTTTACTTAACAGGAGTGTTTAGTTCTGATATTCATCCTGTTTGTCTATAACTTGGGGCTAATTGCTACCTTTCAAGGTTGTTATGAAGATTTAGTAGGATAACATGTTAACAGTGTCTATCACAAAATAATTACTTGTGAATAGTTATTTAAATAGTTCTATGAACTTGGGGGAAATCAATAAAGGGTGTATGATGTTGACAATAACATCAATGTTGACAATAAAATATTCATGAAATTTATTTATGAACTTTTCCAAAACCTGTCTCAGGAAACTTCTTAAATAGTTCTTCTGTCCTCTATTGAATTTATTAAATATCCTACTGAAGTGATGAAGAACAGTTTTCATATTTTCTCCAGTCTCCTCAGATATATTTGAATCCTAATCCCAGCTTCATCTCCTTTGTTTTCAGGAGCTGGTGTAATTCTTCCTCTGTGACTGGTGATTATAGTCAGTTCTTGATATCCATAATTGCCTTGTTTTCTGCTCTACTGCAAATGGAGAAACAATTTCCACTCATTTCCTAGCAAGATTTTTTTCTTAATTTAAATATACTGTTCAGTGCACCATCTATTACTTCTCCGTTCTGTCCTAATGCCTGCAGGAATCATTATACCACTTTCTCAGAGAGGGAGCAGACCATGGAAGAAGCGCCTACTCTGTGCTGGGGTCTCTAGTAGGGTCTTTGCAAACATTATTGCATTAGTTCCACAGTAGCTCTGGGAGTAAATATTATCATTTTTATTTTCATGTTATTTCTACATCAGTCCTTAGACTCTAAGCTGCATGACCTACTACTTTGCTGAAGATTATTTGACTGAGAATGACAATTTAATCACAGTTAAAACATCAGACAACAACAGAATTATACTTCGTATGCCATGTTATGGGCAATTGATGGGAGAAATATTCTATCCCAACCAAATTAAAAATTAATTTTTAATTAATTAATTAAGCCCTCTCTTCCTCCTCCAACTTTTCTACTAAATGTCAGAAAGACAAACTAGAGTGTCAAACTTCGGTAAATATTAAGTAGGAAAAAGGGGTACATTACATGAAGACTCTATAGGTCTTCACTTTTCTTACTTGCTTTCTTCAATAGGTTCTTTTCATTCCTGAAGCCTGACACATTTTCAGGAAATCTGAATTGCCTGGACCCACAATGATTACTTAAAATGTGGTTTGCTGTATCTAGCAGCCTGAATTTGAATTCTGATCTTGCCTCTTGCTTGTGAGCACATTCCTTATATATATGTCCCAGTGTCTACATTTCAATAATAGAGGAAGTCATAACTTTCTCCCCTGGGATAAAACTCAATGAAAAAAAATTCATGAGATATTATCACAGTGCTGATGTGCTGTGAATGTCCCCTGCTTGGTGTTTCATAATTTTTAGAAGAATTCTTTCTGTCTCTTTTCCTCTCGTAATTGAACATCATGCATCTCTCCCTTATATACCATTTCTCTGTCTCTCTACTTCTCTCTCTCTCTCTCTCTCTCTCTCTCTCTCTCTCTCTGTCTCATGTTAAAATAGAAGTAATGAAGATGAACGCTTTATAAATAGAAATCATGTTGTTGCGGAATTCAGTCAGTGATCTTTTCTCAGGATAAACCATCATTTTAACATCCCCTCCCTAAAACCAAGAACTTTATTTGAGAGTTTTAAGTTACTATGTCTGATAGTTAGACTTGTCTCTTCTTATATAACTCTGAGTGAGCTTTAAAGATAGGCAAGGCATCCCTGGAGCTGTGAGCGTACAACTACTCTCCCTGATTATCTATGATGTACTGTTTCACACATTTTCACTTTTTTTTCCCCATTAGCCAGGGATCCGCTGGGCTTTTATGAAATCAGTACAGATTTGCTGGATGCATTTTTACATCTTTGCTGAAGACAATTTTGGGCACAGGGTGTTCTTTTAGTGGATGTCATAGAGTTGCTGAGGGCATGTACTGAACACCCCTTCACAATAGAGTTAGGTTAAGCATTGTACCTCTCTTGAAGGCTGCAAGGGCCCACTTGTACCTGGTGAGAAGCCGGTAAATCTCCAAGCCGGCTAACCTTGGAATCACTTAGACTTAGAGCTTTCCGCTCCCCAACAAAGCTGATTCTCCAGGCTTCACAAATGTACCAGAAGTACTAAATTTAGCTCATGTATGAAATTATTAGCAACTCTGACTTCTATCTCAGATTTCTTTCTCTTTTTTTGAAATTTAAAAAAATGAAATATTTCTCTCTTCCTTAGTACACATTTGCAGTATACAGTGTACATTCCTGGGGAATAGACACATGTACATAACACATCTTAACAACTCTCAGGTTTCTGGGCTGTACTGAAAACAATAATGGTGGACACTTTTTGACTACTTACTGTACGCCAGTCATTTGTTGAGTGCTTTTAATTTTGCATCATTTAAGTCTCATAAAAGCTCAGTCCCCATTTAGAGATGAGAAATCAATGGCACCTTGCAGGTTTGTTTTCCTCAGGGTGGCAGGCCCAGGATGTGACCTCACACAGTGACCTTCTCTTTGGATGGCAGAATGTCACATGACTCTTGACTGTGTAAGAGGTCTTCAGTAAAAAGTGTCTAAAATGCATAATTTTCATAGTTGCTTTATAAATTGGAGACGATAATTCCAAACTCACTGAGCAGTATGGACATTACATGAGCTCATATACATGTAGACTTCTAGTGGAATGCCAGACATATAATAATGTCTAAATACTTCTTCAATCTTAGTGTGTAAATATTTATTCAATCTTACCAACAAAGTCCATTTTCATTAGGGAAAAACACCAATGGATTGTGTACTCCCGAATCTGCTTCTTTAAATTAGGACCACTGGGCCGCATCAAAAAGTGAATGTGAAGATTCAGATCAACAGTGACCCCCAAGAAAGTCATGCACTCATGAGCCGAGTTTTTGGAAAGGGACTGAATCTTGGGTTGATACTGCTGACTTGTTGCTAGGAGTTGGGATCTGGTCAGAAGAGGTAGGGCCCTGGGAGAGTGATCAGGACAGGTACATCTTCCTCCACCTCCTCCCTTCTCTCAGGGGTCCTGCTGCAGGGATGTAAGCAGATTTCTTCTGCCATGCTTTTCTGCCTTGAAACTGACAGGCCGTCAACCGAACTGTGGACTTAGATAACCCTCTCCTCCTTTATGTCCTGAGTGGTGAGGAACGCGGCTGAGGAACGAATGGTTCAACTGTGGTGCAAACGCACGCAGGCTTCGTGAGGAGTGAGTGGTTAATCAACAAGAAGTTTAGATTCGTGAAACATGTGCCTGGCGGTCGTCCTTCTCCTTTCCCAGACAAACTGCCTAGCCTTGAGACAGCCTCTCGCCCAAACTGGTTTTCTTTCTTTCTTCTTTTTTTTTTCTCTAACAGTGATATTCTAGATATAAACCAGAGAGGTCTTGGCTTTGGTGCTACTTATAGAGCTTTCCATAATGCTAGATGTTCTCTGTTGAGACAGCCCCTGTGGACCTCTTGGTCCTCAGACCAAGTCTCATCTCTGAGTAATCTTTTCATCCTCCATGCTGCCATGGTCACACACTGTGACAGTGAGTGTTGGGTGTTGTGCTTCAGCAGTGTGGGGGCAATGAAAGGGATTTCATGCTATAGAATGCGCTCAACTATAAAGTGCCCCCAGGGAAGTGGGGTGTTGATTCAGTGGGAAATTAGAGTGGTCTGTGTTGCAGAGTTCTGCATAGTCATGATATCAACTTTGGAGCCTTCATTCAACTGTGAGGACTAATCTGGTTTGAACTACCTTGTAGAATTGGGATAAAATGGTAGATAAGGCATCCATAAAGTTCTAGATATTTATGGACTGACTGTGGAATGCTTCCACCTCTTTTCTGTTCACAACAAATCAAGGAAAGGAGAGAATATCTCACTTACAAACGAGGAAACTGTGGTTTATGGCAAGCCAAAGATTTTCTAAAGCCAGGTAGCCTGTGAGTGGCAAAGACAGACTTCCAGCACAGGGAGGCCAATAGCACCCCAGAAATGAAAAAAATAATCATTACACCTTTGGATTTAGAAAGATCTAAGTTTTATTCACGAGTTATGGCTTTTAGAAGCGTTATAGACTCTAACAAAATTATCAACTTCACTCATCCTCAGTTTCTCCTTTCATAGGCTGAAAATAATAAATGCACTTAATAGTAGCACAATAAATCTTCCATAAGCATGAAAATAGCTTACAGAATAAATGCTAATGATTTCCTACTTCTTACTCTTTTAAAAACCAAGATAGGAAATATAATAATGCTAATTGAGCATGGTTCATAAGTTCACATATTTTACTTTTCATTGCAGAACCTGAAGCTCAGGGAAGTTAAGTGATGGTTAAAACTGCTCATTTTAGGAAACTGAGTTTAGGGTATCTCACTCTGTCACATGTGCCCATAGTTGCACAGTTATGCTCTTGGGTTCAGCAAGGACTTTGCAACCAAGGATTTAAAGTGGAGAGAGGCAGGGAAAGACAGACCAGCAGTAGTGCTTGCATTACCACTGTGCTGTTGAGGAAGGGCAGAATGTTCATGGGACCAGGGGTGATGATGTACACCTACAAGCCCAGCACACTGGGAAGCTGAGACAGGAGAGGCACAAGTCTGAGGCCAATCTGGAGAATTTTGCACGTAGTGAGGCACTGTCTCAAAACAAAGAAAAACAAAGAGGCGTCTATGTAAGATAGTGCCATGGCCACGGTTGGGTTCAATCCTCATTACCTCAAGGAAAACAACAATCAAGATATTTGTTATTCCATGCCCAAGCATATGGTATGAACATTATTGTAAGAGATGGAAAGAGAAATGCTGTAGGCTGGATCTTTTGACAATTTGGAAGCTCAGAGTCGAAATATCTTGCCCAATTCCAGCAGCTGATGCCAGGGACTCATGTGTCCTTGGCTTCCTGGCTTTCCCTTTCTGTTGTCAGAAAACTCATGAAGAAATAAGGGTCAATTTCTGTTTTCTTGGAAAAAAGAAAGTCACATACTGTACAGTGCAAATCAAGGAACCTTGGTCTGTGATAACAAAAAGAATTCTTAATCATCCCAATTTTCCATCTGACAAAACAGAACAAAACAGAACAGAACAAAAAGCAGAAACATTGAGGAGGGCTTTTCATCTCCTTCCTCATCATATATAACTTTCAAGTATTCAAGCCCAAATAGTTACATTTTGAAGGTGCAAGAATATAGTAAGAGAAGATGGGAAAAGTGTTATTTAAAATCTGAACATTATGTGTGGAAACAATTTAGAATGTTTTCTAAAGGGGGTACTTTTAGTTCTCTTTTGGGAGAGCAGCATAAGGGTAAAGAAATAAAATGCAACCAAATCCAGTTTACAGACATTTTGGGGGTAACTTCTCTGTGCCTGATATGATAGGTAAGCCCCCCTTAAACTCAAATATTCAAATGAATTTTTCACAGTTAGATTGTTCACATTGTTCTGAATATTCCTAGACAGTCCCTTACAGTGGAACAAGCCAGCCTGTGACAAGCAACTTCTGAATTTCTGAGGCACAGTTCTGCAGAGTCATGTGAAGTTCTGTTTACACCCATAAAAATATAGCTCAATACTTACTCTCGTAGGTGTTCCTCAAGATTAGCTGAACACTCAGAGTGAGACTGCAAACCAAAAGAGAGATTCTGAAGGCTTCCTTATAAAAAGTGGTACTACCTGAGGTGAATTCTGAAAGATTGAATACAAAGAGCAAAACTGGGAAGGTTATTATATGGTGAAAAACAAAGTAATGAGGACCCTACAGAGCAATGTAGTCAGTTTTGCCCAGGAGCTGGTATTTTGCCACTTTAGAAGAACGACTGGAGCGGAAAGTACTGGGTGTAACACTAACATTTGCTACCAGGAGTTTCCTCAAGTTTATCACTGTGTGGAGAAGAGAGGTGTGGTGGGGGGGGAGATACAGAGAGACAGGTACAGAGATACAGTGATAGAGAAAAACAGAGAGAATGAGAAAATATGGGAAGAGGAAATTTTACACAGGCAAAACTTCTAAAAGTGGGGAAGAAAATGAATATATTTAAAGCAGACCCTGCAAGGACATTTAGGGAGAATTGGATGACCAGGCTTTAATTTTGATATATTTATTCAAATATATAGGAGAATAAGATGAAGCAACGCAAACCCTGTAATTTCATGGAAATTAATATTTAGAACAAAGCTAAAAACATAAAAGTAAGAGTCAATAGAAGCACTAGTGTGAAAGCTCTTGGTTGGGCAATTCAAATAGGGTTGATGTAAAGAGTTGAAGGAGGCAAAAGAAGCAAAGTCAGGCATAAAAATGAGCTATTAAATGTGCAATTCAAAGAGACTGTGGGGAGTGATTATTTTAAAAATGGTTTGGAAAAGCTAGAAGAGGTGAAGGTGGGAGAACAGGAGTAAACATCAAGAGAGAGTGAGAAGAACAAAAAGAAATGAGACTGTTTTAGATTTGCATTTTTGCCACCACAAGCAAAAGGTGAGCTGAAAGGGTAGTTGGTGTCTTCCTGTTTGGCACTGAATTCTCCACCAGAAACCACACATTGTTGTATCCTCTTTGCACCAACAGTAACCACCCTTCCTCATCATGCTAATGACTAATATGAGAAAGCCAACATGAAGGCAACTCTAAGAGAAGGAAAGCCCATCACAGTGTGCCTTGTTCCACTGTGAGGGACTGTGTAGGAGTATGCACAGGAGTTTGGTGGTCACTGGTAGCAGTCTGAACAGTCTTATTGTCAAAAATCCATATTGTATGTTTGAGTTTAATGGGGTCTTGCATGCTTGGTATTTGGAGTTCTGGCTATCAAAAAAAATTCATTTACTATTTGTTTTTTATAAATGGCATTAACTAACCTGGATGTGGTGATACATGCTTGCAATTTAAGCTACTTAGTAGGCTGAGGCAGGAGGACCATGAGTTTGTGAGCAGCCTGGGCAACAAAGCCAGAATCAACTGCAAAAATCCTTCAGAAATAAAAAGTGTGTGTTAAACCTAACTTTAGGCTTCATG
Source organism: Chinchilla lanigera (assembly GCF_000276665.1). Classification (NCBI taxonomy): domain Eukaryota; kingdom Metazoa; phylum Chordata; class Mammalia; order Rodentia; family Chinchillidae; genus Chinchilla; species Chinchilla lanigera. The sequence goes on along the minus strand of NW_004955433.1, from coordinate 21,427,563 downwards.
GTCTTGGACTGCAGCCCTTCCCCTCTCTGACTTCAGAAAATGATCTGACCAGTAGGTCCCCAGGCAGGAAGAGCAAAAGTCTCTGTGTTCCAGGTTCTTTACTCTTCCTTATCTTCAACAGCAAGCAGTCAAAATACAGGGAAGGAGTTTTGATTTTTCCCAATTTTTCTGGCTGGCTTGGGTAGTTTTCCAATGTTTTTCACAGTCTATTTTCAGCTTTGCATTTGAGCCCAGCTCTAACTTGTTCTCTACACAGTCTCTTCTTTGTTGTAATTTTATGCACTGTTGATGGAAATGTAGATTGATATGCCCTTATAGAGAACAGTATAAATGTTCCCCAAAATAACTAAACATAGACTTTCAATATGATCCGAGAATCCCACTTTTGAACATATTTCCAAGGAGTCTGAAAGAAGCAGATCAAAAAGACAAATGCATTTCGGTGTTCAAGGCAGTGTTGTTCACAGTTGTCAAATTATGAATTAACCAGGTGTCTATCAGTGGATGACTACTTAACAGTAACATGGCATTTACAGGCAATGAAGTACTATTCAGCCTTATGAAGGAATTCCAGTACTTGCCCCAGTGCATGAACCTGAGCAACCTATTCTCTACAATCATTGTAGGAATTACAATTTTTATTGATGTCTATTTCCCCCACCCTCTTGAAAACGGGCAAATACTCACTCTTGCTAAATCTAGAGCCCAACACTGACATTAAAAAAGTTTCCATAAGTAGTTATGTAACATGTCTTATTTCTAAAAGACATTAAGAATCTCTTGTGTGTCAGGCTTATTGGTAATAGGAAAATTTGCTTGGCATGAATTTATGAACATAAAGTTTCATTAAGCACTTAATAAATGAATTTGAGCATATATATGCTGATTCAGAAACAGATGTGATTATGTAGGGAGAGAATGTAAGGAAAGGATAAGAAAACAAGAAAATAGGGCAGTGGGGATTCAATTCTAAGAAGTAGTATCTCAAGGACAGTACATCATAGTAGCCAGAGGGCAAAATACAAACATATAAAAGAGATTGAAGGAAAAAGACATGTCCAATAGGATCAAAAGCTTTGTTTTGAACTTTCATAAAAAATGTCAGCTCCCTACGATTTAGTAAGCTCCGGAAGGTCAAGACAAACCCATGCACTATTTCCTCACCAATATTTTTCTAACAACTAACCAACTTCTTACACATAATATTTATTAAATGCCTATTAATTTGCATTTGATACCTTGTACCTAGCAAGGTTCCTGGTGTACAATAAATGTTTTCCCATTATTGTGCACAAAACGGAAAAGTTGCCAGTTGCCTTAGGAATTGGAAATTATCTAGTGATGGTTACCCATTCATCATTTGCTTGAGAAAGCTGAATTTTGAGTGTGTTTTCTTCTTGTTTGTTTGCTTGTCCGAGGAGCTGAATATCTTCCTCCAATGTGAAAATCCTGGGAAATATAAGGTGTGTTCTATAAATAAGGCAGATGCTTAAATTAAAGTTTAATTTATTATACTAAAAGACTTTCTGCCATTACTGTCCCTCAAAATACTCTCCTTCACTTTGCACACACTTAGCCCATTGTTTTCGCTGCATTCTGCAGCACTTCTTCAAGTCCCCTTTCATTAGTGCTTTTAGCTGTGCTGTCATAGCTGTCTCAGTGTACTGACTCAATTCAACACACCTACCTTTCATGGTCATTTTGTCTTTGGGAAGGAGCCGCAAGTCTCATGGAAGGTACCAGATCCAGTGATTGAGGACATAGCCTAATTCTTTTTAAGATCCTGCCTTTCTGTTGTTGGGCACCTGCCTGCTGCAATCACCACATTTTTTTATAATACCTCATAAAATCATTCTTTCATAGAAGAACTTCAAGGACTACTTAAAAAGGTTGAAAGAACAACGAGATAAGTGTGTTAGGAGCCAGAGGGATTATTTTGAGGAGAATTTATGGCAAAACTGTATGTTTTACTTAATATATTTTTAATATTTAAACAGTCATATGAGATGTTGGCAAACCTGGAAATAAATTATTTTACAGCAACGTTTTCCAGAAATGTGTTCTTTAGAATAACCGCCGTGTGAGCTGCTAAACAAATAAAAACAAAACAAAGCAGTAACAACAATAAGAAGTAATTTATATTTGGGAAACTGTAACTACTGGGGCAGGATGCAGACTAAAATTAAACAAAGCACTTGCATGGCCCTTTGAATCTGATACAGAAGATAACATTAGACTATTATTTTTATAAATACAATATTAAATTGTAAATATAAAGCTAGATGTGCACTGTTCACACAGGATCTAGAATAGATATTTAAAATGCACTCTTGCCTATGGAAGGGTCTTGGAATCTCTGAGATACAGTATTTCTCACATGTCATCACGTACACACAGATGCCACAGCAGTGTCAAATTAAGCTCTGTCCACTTCCAAACACCTGAAAAGATTGGAGAACATACTTGTGCACAGGTCCATCACCACACAAATCAGTCTAAATACTCAAGAGGAGTGTTGATGATTCTCTTGTGTAGTTAAAAAGCACTCTACCTAAACTTTAGCAAATATGGTGGTGCAAATACCCCTGTTCAGTTCACACAGAAGTAATACTGTGGACAACTTATCTCTCATGCTAAATTTTAATATGTCCATCTTCCCTGTGTGGGGAAGTATGGCACTTCTGTATGCTCTATTGTCTGTGTCTCCATTGTGGACAACCAGCATATATATTTGTTAAGTGAAAATTTGATTTTTTGGAATTTCAGATAAACATATGTACTTATTAACAGTTTTGAAACTGTGGTCAGTTTAATAAAATCTGACACAGAAGTGGAAAATAGAGTATGAAAGATGTCCCGTGTCATAGGTTCTTCGAGCACAGTGTAAATTCTAAGGTAAAAACTATTAAATAATATTCACATTAGGCTATATGTTTTAAAAGTCTGCAATTGAAATGAGTCACACCATCATGTATCTATTTACTATGTTAAGTTGTTAAATTGCTTTAAAATTACATTTTCAATATTGAAAACATGATATGTTAGAAGAAAATGACACAGTGTTTGGAAGTTATATTAGCAAATAAAATAGTTTAAAGAAGCCCAGAATAAAAAGGAAACAGCCTAAGGGGTGATCAAAATATATGATCATTGCTTAAATGTTATAAATTTATTACAATAAAATACAAAGTGCCATTAATCTCCCTGAACTATTAATCCTCACCCTAAATACACTTGTCCCATCACTCTTGTCACTTTCTGAAGCACTTCTCAAACAACTCTTTAGTAAGTTTATTTACAAGGTGTGATTAAAAATTATTATGAATGCTATCACCAAATGCCATCCACCAGAAAGGCAGGTTCCAAATGATATGAAGATATGAAGAGATCTGTCTATATACTAGTGACCCAAAGAATCCAGCTGAGGGGCTGAATCCCATGGCAATGTTCTAGACAAATCCAGCTAGATTATACAGGTTCACTTCTGGCCATTTCTTTTCAGCAAAATGTACTACCAGGTGCACTGCCTGATGTTCTGCCCACTGTGATGATTTACCTTTATTCCTTGCTTCAGGGATGTCTTAGAAGAGGACTGTTGTAATACTCCAGATGTCCACTTGTGGGAGGTGCTTACATAACATGCAGAGCCATCCTTAAGCCAGGCCTTAGCTTTGTCTTCCTCTGACAGCTGATCATGTGGTATAGGCCTGAGGGCATAGGTGGGAAACAGATCACAATATAGCAATCTTAGGAGCCATAGGCATCTGGGCAACTTCCTCATGTAATTTACTTGTATCCTCTGAATCTTCTCTGATTCTATCAAGTATTTACCATTTTCATTTAATGATAGACTGCTGCTGTGCAAGTCCAACCTTATGAATCAGATAATACTCGTCACAATGGGCAATTCAGTGTTCATGGCCAAGTGTTCAGTTTCCAGTTAGTCCCAGTAGCAGGCTAAGAGCTGTTTTTCAAAGAGAGCATAGTGGTCTGCAGGTGATGGCAGAGATTTTCTCCAAAGTCCTAAAGGCCTCCATTGCAATTCACCTATGGGGACCTGTCAGAGACTCCAAACAGTATCTCTATCTGATACTGACACTTCAAATATCATTAGATCTGCTAGATCATGTAGTCCCAATTGGCAGCTTGCACAGCAGTTGGATTATGGACTATGAGTGTTATGCCTTATGAGAAAGTCTTTCTGAATTTTGTTCATGTCCAGAGACTTTGCCTGAGACTGAGATTAAGGGTGGTGGATTAATTAATATAGCAGAAGAAATTTCAAGGCAGTCTAATATTGGGGTGGTTTCATGGCTACTGGTGGGGCTTTTTTTTTTTGGTTTTTTTTTTTCTCCGGTACCGAGAACCGAACTCACGACCTTGCGCTTGCCAGGCAGGCGCTTTTGCCGCTGAGCTAAATCCCCAGCCCCTGGTGGGGCTTTTAGTGAGATTTACATTGAGAATCAAGAGCAAAGAGCCCAGCAAAAGGATTTACAGTGTTGTGGGTTTGGTAAGACAAGAAGCTCCAGGACAGCTATGGATTGCAAAGATAGAGGAGAGGAGATCTTGATTGCTGAGAAGGTACAAAAGAGTTCAAAAGATGGCCTGAGGACATCAGAAGAAGCAGCAGGACTTCACCCTTTTCAGCCTCAAAATTGTAGAAGTGAAAGACTTTGCCTTGAGAAGAAAGCCCCAGATCACCGTGTTCCAGAATGTCTGTGGTCTAGCAAAGTTGTTCCTTGGAATTTCTTTTATAGGCACAGTACCTCTATAGCCAAGAGAGAAGGAAGCAGACTGCTGCTCCAGCTGGCAGCAGACTTTGGCATCATTCACATGGCGCTATTTTAGGTACATCTAGAATGCAAGAATTATGGGATCAGGAATGCTTTCATCCAAATTTCAGAAGAAGTCCTGGGAGGCCAGGAAGTTTACCCCTGAGAGGGAAGTGTGTGAAGCTCTGAGTGTGAAGCTGAAGGTACAGTGGAGGCTCCAAAATTCTGGAGAAGTCAGAGATGTTGATCATCTTGGGAGAACTGCAAAGAGGGAGTAGAATGGGTCCAAGAAAGAGGCCATGGGAGCTACAACCACTAGCAGTTCCACCCCAGCCTTTTGGAGTTGACAACTTGCCACAGGTTGCCAGGGATGCTGGAAGTGGAACTATTGGATTTAATGTTTGCCCTGCTGGATTTTGGACTGGTTTTGTCTAATTCTCTTGTATCCCCTTATTTGTAACTTTTGGAATGGAAATGTCTGTTTTGTGTCATTGAATGTTGGAAGTGTTTATCTTTGTTTTCATTTGTACAGGATCTTGCATCTAAGAGTTTGCCTTACATCTTAGAGGAGACTTTGACCTAGGAGTTTTCAGCAATGCTGAAACTGTTAGGACTTTGATAATTCTTGGAGATGGACTAAATGCTTTATTGCATAAAAGGATATGCATGAGTCTTTGAGAAGCCAGGGGAAGAGTGTTATGGTTTGTGTTTATGTGTCCCCCAAAACCCTATGTGGTCATATGTTGGAGTTTTTTTATAGGTGGCTGGATCTAGAGTATATAATGCTGGAATTCATTCATGATGTAATGCTAGCTAGGCTCAAGGGCACTAGGATTAAATGTGTGAGGGCTCTCCTCCCTAAGTAGTCTGTATAAAACAAAAGGGGCAGAAATGCTCTGTTAACATCCCTTACTACTTTTGCTATCTTTGCCTGCAATGAATTATTTCTCTCCTCTTCAATGTCCCTCTGCCATGTGCCACTCTGCCTTGGAGCCAACTATGGACTGAAATCTCTACAAACTTTGAACTAAATGAAACATTTCCCCTTTTAACTTTGGATGTTGGGTCTTTTGTCTCAGCAATGCAAAAAGTAACTAAGACCTCACAGTTTACATGCTGAAGGGACTGTTAATTCTCCTTCCAAAGTACATGTTGGATTTTACCCACTTGATTTATACTTTGCATTAATCAGCATTCTCATTGCTGCACAGAATACCTGATACCCACAATTTAAAGGAGAAGAGGTTTAATTTAGCTCATGTTTTCAAGGGATTCAGTATATGGCCTGCTGGCTTCAAGGCAGAAAACCATGGCCGCAGAGCATAGCTGAGTGAAGCTGCTTAGCTCTTGGCAACTAAAACGCAGAGAAAAGAAATAGTGGTAGAAAGGCAGCAGCGAGGAATCAGGCAGAGACCCCCTATGCCAACCTCCATGCATCACCCAGACACATCCAGAAGTTTTCTCCACTACCATATCCCAAAGCAAATCAAGTTGAAACTCTGGGGTAACCTCCACTTACTTTTATCACTTAGTTTAATCCCTACCCACTCTTCTTTTAAAGATTTTTTCTTTCTTAAGAATTTTTTAATGCATTTTTATTAATTTATGTTTTCAGTACATAATGATTACATTTGCTGTGGGGAATTTGTACATGTATGTAACACATTTTAATTTTTTGTTCCTTTCCCCTCACGTCCCCTTCCCCTCACTTCCCTTCCTGCTTCTTCCAAATCTTAATCCCCTGCTTGGTTGAAAATGCTGTATTTCCATTTTTCTTGGATTCTTATTTTAGTCCGTTTTCCCTTCCTTCCCTTCCCCCCTCCATTTCTTGTTTCTCCATACTCCCTATTATCTAGGCTTTATTTTGCTCTTTATTTATTTTTTTTTGAGGTTCTCATAGACAAGAAACAATGTGGTACTTAAACTTGTGTGTCTGATTTACTTAATATTATGATCTCAACTTGCCTCCATTTTCCTAGAAGTTCCTCAACTTTATACTTCTTTAGGGCAAAGTAATATTGCACCATGTACAAATGGCACGTTTGCCTAATCTATCTGTTGATGGACATGTAACCTGTCTCCAAGGTTTAACTTGTATTTGAAAGACTGCAGCTGCATCCTCCCTCCTTACCTTGTTCTGATTCTTGCTTATTTTGCATGTAGAAAGGGAGGGACATTCATAAAACTTAAATTGCATGAAGTTTTTTACTATTTAAGAGGCTCCATTGGTTCTTGTTCTGTGTAGAATAAAAGGTGTACTCCCAATTTTGGACCACAAGGCGGCCTTCACTGGTCCTCAGCCACATTTTTTTGTCACTCTTGCCCTCTTTCCACACAATGCTTTGGCCATTCTGCTTTTCCTATTTGCTTTCCATTTCAAGCTGTCCTCTGAACATAGTGTTCCCTTTACTGACAATGTTGCTCCTTCTCCTACAGGACTGGAGTTGTTCTCATCCTTGAAATTATGCCCTATACATCCTCCCTATGGAGAGGACTTTTCTAATATGATGCCTACAGCAAATTGGCTTCCTGCCATTGCTAGCCCACTCTTGTTCCTCACCGGTTCCTTTCACTTTTGAAAGGTTCACACAATCAGTTCACTAAATTCTTGGTTTCATGACTGCAAAGTCTACTCTGAACTCCCCTCTAATTTTAATGCTTTGTATAATGCTATGGGCATATTTAGTTGGCAGATGATATCTAAACAATGAATGAATAAATCTATCAGTCAATGAAATCTCTCCTCTCTTAGAACTCTTCCTACTTCTTTTCTGGTTTTCCATCCAGGTTTATCTTTCCAATATGACCATTCTATGTCTTACTTTAAGTACTGTATGTAGGCTTTACTTATTTTACTCAAAGATAAAATATATAAAATATAAGGTAAGCATTCAAAGAAGTGTACTAGTTTGCTATGTGTGAAGTAACAAATTACATGGCAAGACTGATAATATAAAATATTTTAGGAAAAATTAAAATTATACCCATAGTAGAATACAAGTGTGCAAAATTTGCAGTTATAGAGAAGGATCAAAACTGTATCAAAAGATAAAAACTATTCTAATGCTAAAGTGTGGAAGCAGATGAGGATATTATTATGGGAACTTTTTCCTAATCTATTTTATTATTTTTTGAATACTGTTTGCAAAATGCTTTTAATTTGGGACAAAACCCTCATGAGATAAAGAACATACCATTTGCTTTTGCAAAAAATAAAAAACAACACCTCTTACACTTTTTCTGAGTATTATAATATCTGTCTTTTATGTTGCCTTGGGATAATTATTATGATGATTTTTGCAGAAGAAAAGAATACAAATAAAGTAATCTGTGTGATACTAATTTAGGAGGAAGATGCCCAACTTCATTTATTTTACTGTGTCCTTATTTTTGTCATTTATACAATTTAGAAATGTGGACAAGAAAATTGCTTTTGTCCTCATTTCACAACACCATAAACATATTTATTACTTCATAGATAACTCTTTACTTATTGATTCATTTACTGTCTTAAGGGCTCCCCTGGCTGGCGAACTCCTACAGAAAGAATATTTTCCTAAGGCTCCTAGCATATTATGTTCATCTGGAGAATTTCACAAATGCTGATACCCAGACCCTCACCATTCAGGTTTTCTTAGGGATTTGGTTAGGGACTAAGCCTTGATGTCAGTTCCCTGAATGATCATATCTAAAACTCATGAGAGGGAAGTCTGATTCTGAGTCACAGCTGTCCCTGCACATTTGCTAAGAGTGGGTCTGGCTCTGGTGTGTTTGTTCAGGTGAAACCTGTATGGGTGGAAGAGGAAGAAGGATCCTCTGTGATTAAAAATGGCTCACATCTTGGGGGCAGATTCTGTATCATCTTTCAGGTCTCAGTTAAAATGTATAACTCTTGGACCACCTTCTCTCAAGTCAATGCCCATATCTTACCACCATGGCATCTTCTTTGGCATATACTCTGTGATGTGTGATTTCTTTTCTTTCTTTTCTTTTCTTTCTTTTCTTTCTTTCTTTTCTTTCTTTCTTTTTTCATTTTTTTAAAAATTTATTTTCAGAGTAAAAGAAGGAAAACATGTTAACACACATACCCATTTACAAAACAGTGTAAGAACAATACACACAATACAGAGTTACAGACAAAGTGGTAAGAAATGAACAATGGTTGTTGTATTACGTATTGATGTCTTCAAAGTGGTTTCTCAGGAAAACAAATAGAGACATGCAAGATTGATCAAATAAGTAATCATTAACTGTTCCTTTTTGTAGAGTGATAGATGTCAGTAGTACAACTATGTTAGCTATCCTGTATATACACACTTACATAATTTCCCCTTCTTTCTTTTCTCTGTCTGTCACCCCAGTTGCTCTTTAATTTGAGCATTTTCCTTTTGTTTCTCAATGTACTATAGCACATGCTTGTAGTACATAACATTTACGTTTCTTGTCTGGAGCTGGAGCATGTACATAACACATCTTAGTCTCTTTTTTGTTTTGTTTTGTTTTGTTTTGTTTTGTTTTTTTGGTACTGGGAATTGAACTCAGGTCCTGTGCTTGCTAGGCAGGCGCTGTGCCACTGAGCTATCTCTCCAGCCCTACATAACACATCTTCATTCCTTTTTACATTCTCTTCCCCTTGTCACTACCCCCTCCATCTCTTGATTTCCATTCCCATTGAAAAAGATGTTTTTCTACTTCCTGTTGTCTAGCTTTAATTTAAACTTTTAAATCTTGGAAGAGGCCAACATGTCTATCAAGGGAATGGATGAAGGAAATGTACTGGCATGCAATGAAATACTCCTCTCTTATAAAGAAAGACACACTCAAGATCATTTGTAGGAAAATGAATACACCCTGATACCATGCTAAATCCATTTTCTTACATATGAATCCAGTTCATCTTTTTTTACATAGCTGCTTCAAAGATTTAGCTACTATAAATTGTGCTGTTGCAAACATGGGTATGCCTATATCCCTGTAATATGATACTCATAGGTCTTTTGGTAATATATGCAGAAGAAGGATTAACTGGGTTACTTATCTCCATCTTGTGTGTATCAGTTTATATTGTCACCTGGCCAGGCTGGGTGAGTGGGGTCACCCATTGCTGCTTTGGAGAGCATAGCAAATTCAGCAGTAGAGTCTGCAGAGAGAAGATTCACCAGGCCTTTTTCCTGCTGAGAATGGAAATAAACAGGGTACCCATTATGCTGTCTAAGAGATGCTTGGGATACAGTGAATAAGTCATTGATGTGACAGTGCATTTCCCACCAAGGATTCATAATTTAATTTAATAAAGGGAAACTGATAACTGTGTAGCAGACAGGTGAAGCTTATTCCAGTTAAAATACCTAAATGAAACATGTCAGAGATGAAAATGTAGCTTCTAATTAAAGAGAGATATTTTGTTTCTAAGATCTTATCAATCTTCCAAGTTTTCTCTAGTTAGGTACATGTTACTTTATAAACAGAAAAATAGTGTTAGGAATAATAGGAATGTTTCCCTACAAAAATAAACACTAATGAGAGGCACAGGAATGTTTGGCCTAACAGTGGCTATGAAGCTTCCCTTTGAGGAATGTCTGCCTCATCTTCTCCCTCCAGCTGCTTGCCCAGCTCCAGCAGAAATAGCCTAAGACTCCTATATGTTTGCACTTTGTAATTTTATTGCCTTTGCTCAATAAAACCTGTTTCTGTAATTTCTTGGTTCTGCAGAATTTAAAATGTGTTCCTTTTTTTCAGCCGAAACCAGGTCAATTTTATTGGCTCTTAAAAATAGGTAGTTAGTTGGTTCGAAAGAATATGAAATGGTATCAGATGACTCCAAGTTTATGGAAATAGCTTTAAATAGATTCCAAGTTTATGGAAAGACTGAACATCAACCATGCTGACTGCAGCAGAAAATGGAAATTAAGTCTTCCCTGAGGATGGTAGAAGGTTTAATATAATTTTTAATGATGAAACATCTTCAAATTAGGAGAGGAGCTATTTTGACCACAGAGGGAAATATGTAATGTAAACCCCTGAAAGAATGAAGAATGAAAGTGAATTGAATAAGGAAAGATGAGAAGCAAAATAGTGTCTCAACTTCTAAGATGATAAAAGTCTGTCCTCCGGGGTAACGTTTTCAAAAGTGTCCTCTGCAATAACACTCTTCCCCAAACAACAGTGGTGTTTACAAATAGGTCCCAATTACATGACTTGATTACAGATTCAAGGCAGGGTCTTATGCACCGAGGAGACTCAGTGCCCTTTCTTCTTTCTTTCTGTCCTTGCAGTGCTGGATAAAGGGCCATGTCACAGAATTGCAAATACTTTCCTCTTGAGTAGGAAAATAGGAAAAAAAAAAAACATCAGCCACGTGATGAATGTTACACGAAGTGTCTTTCTCTTTCTTTTTCTTTGCTTGGGTGACATAGCTTCTGACCATTAGGACTGTGTGTGTGTATGTGTGTGTGTGTGTGTGTGTGTGTGTGTGTACACATGTAAATGTGCTATTTGTAGTTTAGTTTTTACATTCTTATTTGTATGCTTTGAAATCCAAAAAAAGCATCATGTGCATATTGTTTTTAATACACAGTTAAAGACAAGATTTGCTTTTGTTCTTCCAGATCCTATTGGAAATAGGAAAAAACACTCCTCCTTTATGCAAGTTAGAGGACCAATATCCTGACACCTAAGTCAGTGCTCTTTCCATTCAGCAGTGCTGAATCTGCATGGGAATAGCATGGGAGCCTTGCTGGAATGCCAATTCTGGTGAAACAGGTCTAGAGAAACCTGAAGGTCTGTATTTCTAATTAGCTCTGAAGGGGCAGTCCAAGTTCTACACTTTGAATAGTTTGAAAATCTAAGTATTAAATCATAGTAGCCAGCCAGAGCATAGTACTTAATCATACTTTGGGCTAAATATGCTGAGCTGAACTAGATTTTTCCAGGATAATTTTTTCCCCTATTAAGGTGAGAAAATGGAAATGAAAAAGAGGGAGACAGTTAAGTTTTGTGAAACACTTAGTATGTAGCAAGTAGCAAGTATTGTCAGTGGCGTTGTATATCCATGACATCACTTTAATTCTTGTGGAAGCAATGTGTTATTTTCTCCTTTATACCCCACCATGAACTGTCTGCAAAGAGGTTAAAGGGTTTTCATGAGACAGCTGAGCTAAGTAACAGAGCATGGATGCCACCCGATTCATCTAGCCTGGAACTAGACCTGTACTTTGCACTACAGCATAATAAAGATAGCATCTTTGAATTAATTAAAGCACATCTTGGTGACCTTATTTGTTTTTTAAAATATTTCAGTGTTTACAAGTCAAAGTCTGCAGAGTGATTTTAGCAGCTGCTTCACAGGAAGCTATCAGTGCTAACACGGGAGTTCCCAGCTTGGAGCAGGTACAGAGAGATTGCAACTGCTAACATGCAGTTTTGGACAGGTACTGAAATAGCACTCACTTTTGTCCTTTGGGGTGGAAGAAGAAAATCTTTTGAAAGTCAGGAACACAAAGAAATGTAAATACAGCTTATTCAGGTCTGACATTTTAAAAGAGGATGCCCCACCAGCAGTACTAGCCGCTCTCTATTTTCAGGGTATGTGTCACTGATGTTGGTTAAGGTTCATAAACAGTGCAAAACTCTTGGGTAGGCCACAGAGCACAGAGCTAGATGTCACTGACTTATAAAGGACTGTATTTCCAAAGATGAGCAAAGACCATCTTTCTTTACATCATTGCTTCAGAGCAGCAAGTGTTCCTTTTTCTGACATACAGCAGCCAGCTGTCTCCCAGGATTCTGTAAGAATGTCAATTGAGGGACAGTTAGGAAGCTATGGAGCCCAGCAGCTGGAAAGGCAGACACTGGAATCTTTTGGCTGATGCCCTGATCTCCATTCTGTTCTCATACTGCTATTAGAATGGGTTTGTGTGCAAAACGGAACTTACAAATGCCACATAAAAGAATGCTTTCCAGGTTCATCTATATTGTAGCAAATCACAAAATTCCCTTATTGTAGAAGGCAGCAATGTGCAATATAACAATCATTGGTGAATTCCTACCACCCTGTCTAGTGAAATGTTGTATTGTCTCAAATTTTTTAAAATTATTATTTCTTATTCTCTTTAATGGTTTGATCAGTCTTCCATTCTTACACCTGGTACTCTGAGCAACTTCCTTGAAGATAGCAATATGCAATATAACAACAACTGTTAATCCCTATCATTTGGTTTGAAATCCCATATCATTTTTAATGTCCTTGCTTTGTTCTGTTTGTATTTTGCTATTGTTCTTTTTTTGTTTTTTACTGTTCTTTTTAAAATAAAAAATAAATAAAAGACTGAGTAGTATTCTATTGTGCACAAGAACAAATTAGATTGATTCTATTTCATGTACGTGTGGTATCTAAAAAAAATTAGAATCTAAACAAGTAAAATGATGTCTATGAGGGGGTAGAGTAGAGGGAAAGAGTGAGGAGATACTCATCAAAACATGTAAAATTTAACAGGAGGAGTTATTCTAATAGATCTATTGCACAACATGGACATTATACTTAATAATAGTGTGTTATATATTTAAAAATTGTTAAGAGCAGATTTTGGGTGTTCTCACCACAAAGAAGTGATATGTATGTGAGACAAAACCTATGTTAGCTTGATTTCATCAATCTATTCACAATGTATATCTATTGAAAATATAACCATTTTAAAAGGTATTAAGAATGCATAGGGGGCTGGGGATTTAGCTCAGCAGCAAAGTGCCTGCCTGGTAAGCGCAAGGTTGTGAGTTCGGTTCCTGGTACTGGAGAAAAACCAAAAAAAAAAAGAATGCATGAGGGCCCAGGGATACAGCACAATGGCACAAGAGCCTGCCTGGCAAGTGCAAGGTCCTGAGTTAGATTCCTGGTACCAAAAAAATCCCTCCCCCCAAAAAATATAAAAAGAATGCATGAAAGCATTTAAGGGATGAAGGGGCTGCTTTGTCAAAGCTACCTCCTCTTTCACCTTCATTCCTGGTATCCTGATGCAGTGAGAAGCTGCCCCATCACTTCCTTCATCCTGGCATCTTTGTGCCCTTGATGAAAGAATTCCATCAAGACACACAGGCAATGCAGAAATATAGGCAGAATTTATTGTAAAAAAGAGAAGGCAGGCAGTGTCCCAAAGGCTTCTGTCCTGAGTTTGAAAAGATTTGATGCACACAAAAAATTACTCTGTGGTTCAAGGAACCATAATAATTTATCATGCTTATCAACATTTTTCGGGGTTACTTTGTTATGTTGATGTCTCAGAAATGTCTCCCTTGTTCCTTTTAGGTGGTCATTAGTCCTTCAGTGGCCTTAATCACTAGAGAATCTAAATCAGCTCTCTGCCCAAAGAGAGAGGGTCTCTATACAGTGAATGTTCCCCTTTCTAATATCTTTAGGTGTAGGCCATGTCAGCCAGAAGTGCTAAGGGCCCTGTGGAAATAGACCACCAGTGGGTCAGACATCCAAAGGTGTGTGTGCAGTGTATAACTTTAAACCATCATTATGCTCTGTGAGATCATTTTAGAACTTTGCACTAATGTATGATTATAAATTGACATAAGGTGTAGATGGTTACATGTTGAAGTCTTTCTGTAATTAACTATCAATGGATGCTATTTCAGAACCCTTCTTTATCCCTCATGACCTCTAATGTCCAACTATCTGCCTTACACTGCTGATTGAGTGCTATATCCCAGCATTAGAGATAGTCTCATGGGAAATGGTGTCCACCTCATAGTTGCTCCTCTGCCTTACAACAGTGTGATTATTTTAGGTCCAGCATTCTGCTACTACTTTGTCAACTGAAAGACATGCAAGCCCATGGTCCCGTGTGTCAGGTACTCATTCTATCTCCTGTTCTCCTTGTTTCCTGCTGTCCCTGCTATTCCAGCATGGAATTGGGGTGCACCTTGATTGTGAATGTGTGTGCAGCACATGCAAGGCCCTGGGTTTGATCTTCAGCTCAAATTAATCAGTCATCAATCAATCAGTCAATTGCTATTTTCTTTGCAGAGTTTCAGAATAAACTTTGGATCCAACAAATGGTCTCTGTATTATAGACTCTTTTGAAGCAAGGAAATAAAATGGTAGGAAACACGAAGGATATATCCAAATTTCTATCTCAATAAATTACACCAGGGCTGGATTTTCTTCTGGGTTGTTTATTCACCCCCAGGGCTGCTGCTGAAAAGGTTGTGACCAAGTACTAATTTCAGGGTGAATTGGCTGAACCAGCTCCTGAGTGCACTACTCCTCGTGTGAGATTGCAGACAGGTCTGAAGGCGTGTAGGTGCTCTCCATGCACTCCTGAACATTTCAGGGTTCAACCAGCCACAGAACACTGATCTGCAGTCCCTACTGCTCAGGCCGCTGAGGGGTAGGAACGATCACTGAGTGGTCTTGAGTTTGTCTGCAGACACTCAAGAAAAATCGAAATGAGGTTGATGGAAAACAAAGCACCAATTTCATTTAGTTGTTGGATTTTTTTAGTTGTTTCTTCAAAGTATAAAAAAAGAAGTTAATCTCCATTATACAGGTGGCATTTCCCAGTCATTTGCATGTCATGATAAACACAGCCAATGGTAATGTTTGAATAACATGCTGGATTAAATGGATGAGGCAGTGGGAATCAGTGGACTTAGAGACCTCAAGTGCTCCGCATCCCACTAGGCACGCTCCAGGGATGACAGAATCAATTTTATGGCCTAGACTCAATTTTATACCGAACTCTAGAAGTTGAAAAGTTCTGAATGAAGACATAGCAAATAGTATTACACATGGAATGGAATATGAAGCACATAGCTCTAGTTGGGAGTGAAACGTAATTTGGAATAAATAATTAATCAATTAATATACCTATGGTTGATTCATTAATGCCTTCTGAAATAGTCACTGTTTAGGGAATACTCTAGTTTGAGGTGTTAATTATTCTTGCTTTCAAGGAGGTTATTGTCCCCTTTAATATACACTCTCCAATAGAAATATAATGTCTCATATCATACTCACATATGTAAATTAGATGTTATTAATTATATAAAATAAACATATTAATTCTAATAATATATTTTTATTAAACCAATAAATCCAGAATATTATCATTAAAGCATGCAATTAATATGACTCATTGAGATATTTTGCATTTTTTTGGCAGCAAGTTTTTGAATTCTGAATGCGGACTTGTCATAGGTGTAATGTTCCATAGCCACATGTGGCCAGTAGCTGTATTAAACTATTCAAGTCTAGAGAGGCAAAATAAACATGTAAATAAGAGCAATTTGGAGAGAGATGAATAGAAAAATGATGGAGACCAGAGTCTAATCCACCTTTCTGAGCACTCAGAGGCAAAACATGCAGTTTTACCTCCTGTTAGCAATAGAATCATTTCTTTATTCAATTATGTAAGAAGACATTGTGTCACAATTTTATGCTCATAAGTCTTAAATTATGGGAAAAATCATTTAAAGCATGATGCAACATTTCATGTTAGTTCTTTCTTTGGCCATTTGTAGGTGCCTATAAATCCTATGTATTTAAAAATCCTATATTAATTGAAAGAGAGGTATTTTTCATCAGTGAGGACTCTGTGCCTATCACATTTTATTCTTCTTCCCACTCAACTGCTGGGGCTGCCGCAACTTTTCAGGGTATGTCTCTTATGCAGCTGTGCAAAATCAGACAAGACGTGGGCCTCTGTGGGAACAGATCAAAGGGGATGACAGGGATGGGAGGCAAAAAGAGACAAAGAGAGATTCAATCTGATGAGACCTTCCATTTTAATATGCATAATCAAGATGGCTTAAAAACCGGTAAGCCCCAAATTATACTGTGTTTTCACTTTCAAATGATTTGGGGCTAATGCCTAGTCTGAGAAATAGTGACTTACTTGTGGTCTGCATCAAGATACAGCCTTCAGAACAGGTCCAGAAAGACAAATGAAGCATAATTGACTATATGGCTAAGAGGAAGGGGAGAAACATAATTCAATAAGTAAAAGTATGAAAGAGATATGCAAAATTCATGGGTTTCATATGCCTGGTATTTGAGGATAAGACTATTCCTTATTTTAAAATTGAACTCTTTAGCAGGATTATTCAGTATCAGCAGCATAGAAGTTGGCTTTGGAACTGTAATTTAACGTGTAAATTAAGGTGACCTCAACCAGGATGAAATATTTTTGAAGAAGCTGAGTTATAAAATATGAGCCATTTTCCGGAAATGGTAGACGACTGGGAGTTGTTGAAAATTTCCAACAAAAGAGAAAGAGGGAAATAAAGAAACAGATTACAGGACAAAATCCTGAGCACCTAATTTAAAACAAAAATGGTTTTCTATGTTTTATGATGAGTGATAAACAGAGTCCACGGTGTGGCTGTAAAAATATATCTTTAGCTCAGAAAATACGAGCCTCACTGTCAGTTTAATGTAGTGATTTAAGTTCGTAGACTTTCTCCTTGAAAGAGTTACAAGGCTAAAGTTACCAATCATTCTAAATGATGTGCATTTGAAAGTTATGAACTATGTCCAAGTAGCATTAGTTTTTACTGCAACTTAATCATGAATTTACCTATGTCAAGTTTAGTTTAGTTACATGTTTCTGAGGGCAGCTGGAGTGTTGAGTATTAATAACTGTAAAATATCATTAAACTTACATTAAACTCCTGAGAAAAACCCATAAAATTCTAAAGAAAGCCCAACACTGGAGTTCTGCCTCCTCTGGCTCTCAGTCAACTTTGTTATAATAAAGTCATTCAAAAGATTCCACCGGAGCCAAGAGGGTCTATTGAGTAACCTCATGGTGTTATAGCAGGAAATCTCTTATTCACCTAAAGACTAATGAGCATAAAAACCATAGGAAATTCTGACATAAAGCTCCCTAAGAAACATTAAAATAGCAAATGGGGATGTTGATTCTATTAGCATATGAAGCGGGGGTGGGGTGGGGGGGTGGCCATTCACAATTCTTCCATAGAAAGCCTGCTAGCTGTGTCTGGGCAGCAGAGTCTGCAACTTCAAGGTCATCATTTTATAAACATGCTCAGGAAAGAGCAGAATCACAAATCACTGATTGTCAAGCAGATTTAAACAAAGTGCAGGAGCCACAATATTTCAAATGGGGAACACAATTGTGAGGCCATTAAAGGGGAGATTTGGACCAAATACAAATCTATTCCTGTCTCCTGGAATTTTCTAGTTGAAAGATGGAGGGCAGGGAGATGAGGCACCAGCATTTCTGAGTGGGTAATAACATTAGATGCTTTATAATGCTGCTGCTCAAGCTGTAGTCCATAAGCCAGCAGCATGTGCCTAACCTGGGAATTTCTACAACATGCAGGCTCTCAGACCTTCTTCCTTTGGACGACAGTCTCTTTGTACAAGATCCCAGGTGCTTCTTAAGCCAAAGAAAATGTGAGGAGTAGGATTTGCATTCCATGTCATTTAAGACATACAGCAAATGTATTCACCGGTGCCCTCACTTCAGAGATAGGAAAATGGAAGCTTTTTAAATTGTGAACAGTTGCATACTAGCCAACTGCAGAAAAGCAGTTCCAACTTAAGTCATTCAGATTCCTCTAAAGCAAAACAAAAACATTAGTAAACCATAAGGCACAAAATTTTTTCTTGAAATTGTTTCATTTATTCTTCTTCATTATACAGTTCAATTATTTTTTCACCACTTCTCCCACCCCTCTCTCTTTTTATAGCAGAAGATGTGCCTCCACAGCCAGTATACTTCAGTTTGTGATTTGCCCAGGTAATAGTTCTGCTTTCAGTACCTGTTACTTTGTTTCTTAGAAAAGGCTGATCACTGTGATGAATAGCTGGTCACTATGATATATATCATAAGAACCAGTCCTCAACTGATAAGCCATTCTGCCTCTATACTTTTTGCTTGCTTATCTCATGTAAACCTTAGACTACTACTAGACATCAGAGTTTAATATTCTGGGAATGATTCCAATCAGTGCCGAATGATATAAGTAAACCTCACATTATCAAAGGACTTATTCATGGTTTGTATATCTCAAAGGACCACCCATATTCCTCCCATGGGTGGATTCTAAAAATCCTAGGATAAATCCCATGAACTGAGACTTACCTTTCACTGCAGAGTTTATTGTACTGATCAATTAGGCAGTATGTCATGTTCAGTGTCATTGTGCCCAGTTCAGTGTTGGGAATCCTGAGCATCCATGATGAGAAGGTACAGGAGTTGAGTTTGCGTTTCATCTTCGAGCGCTCACAAAGCCCTCGCTACATTGAATAGTTCACGTCAGGCTGTATCTTCCTTTGAGTAACTGCTTTGTAAGAATTCGACACCGTTCTAAAGTTGACATGGGGGTAAGGTCAGGGGTGGGTAGATAACGCACCCTCTCCTAATTCCCTGGTAGTGTACTGGAAAATGCTACATTTCAGTCAGTCACTCTGTGTTTGTGAGTGTGTGAGTGTGTGTGTTGTGTGTGTATGTATGCGTGTGTGTGTGTGTGTGCACATGTTCCTATCTTTAAATGTATACCTCACTAATAGGTATTTGGAGGAGGGCTACAAACTATCATTTACTTGTTTGAACTGTTTTATGTTTTGCTTTCCTCTACAGATATTTTTTCCTCATACGTAAAAGTGAAGGTGTCAAATATTTCTAATGTTATATCATGTTTAAGCAGCAGGAGTTTTGAACTTAAAATGAGGCACAGCTGAGATAGGAAGGAGGAAAGCACGAAGAGAATGAAGAGGAAGAGTAGGGCAGAGAGAATTTGGGAAGACAGTGAGGTTTTCCCAGGATCTTGCGTGCAGTGGTTTTAATAATGTCATACTCAGTTCTCCTTCATTGGCAAGGCTGCATTCATTCTGTGAATCCAAAAGAACAAGCTTCTTACAAAAATGTTTGATATAATTTTTACTGAAATGAACATCAGTACCTCAGTTAACTAGGTTTCTTCTATATTTTCCAACAGCATTGCTAGACATATGGGCAGTATCTGTATGTTGGTGAATCTCATGGGCAATCAACCCTCCTATATACCCAAGACTTTGCTGAAGATGTGGTATAACGTAGCTCCTGTTGGTCTCGTACAATACATTTGCTTTTAAAAAACTCTTTCTTAAAAATATTTTTGTTATCACAATTATAAATTTTTAGGAAAATTTTAAATTCTTCAGAAGGGAACTCAATTATAAAATAAAATTCATTCTACGATTTCACCTGTTAGTCCCCATCCCTAGCAGCTTGCCTATTCTGAGTCTTTTGCATATAAAAACTTCTTAATTTCTCTTCTTCATTTTCATCAGAGTCTATATGACTAAGTAAAAGTGATGATTTAGTATAAGCAAATATTCTGAAAAATAAACATAATTATTCACCATTTTAAATAAATATTTTGAACAAATTCCTTTCTTTATACACAGAGATTATTTACTTTCTTTCTACTCTTCTTTCCAGTAGAATTGAGAGAGAGAGAGAGAGAGCATTCACAATAATTTATTTAGTTCTTTCTTGGTAGAGTCTTTTTAAAAGCTAGAGGTTTGCTATTACAGCAAATACTTTTATGAACATATTTATATGAATATCTTTGTATACCTGGGTATGTAAAAGTATTATACAGTTTCTAAATATGGCTGGGTCAAAGATATATGTGTTTGAAATGCTGACAGATATTGCTAAATTGACTTGCAAAATGGTTTAACCAATTTTCATTTCATCTAACTGTGCAGAGACGTATCTGCTTCCCCAGTTGGTCAAAGTACAGCATTATCAACTGATTTTGTTCTAATATACCCAGTAATATTAGTAGAATATACCATCTTAACGATTTCTAATGTTTTTTCATAGTATATTATTAATGCATTCCACTTCCCCTCACCTCTTAATAATTCTTGAAAATCTCTGTTGCTGTTTTCAAATGCTTGTTTTAGGACAATACATTCCTTTGGGGCACCGGTTATATTTGTTGATTGTAATTTACACAGGAAGAATTACCCTTTCAGATCTTACAATTTCCATATTGCTCTCTCTTGTTTTCCATTTATTTATGCTGTTGCTTGCTAATATATTCATTTATATTCTATCCATTTCCAAGGCTGATTTGAACTGACATATGATAAAATAGCAGGCATAAAGAAAAATAGCATTGAAAAGGAAGGAAAATATATCCTTAAAAATTAATATTGTGACTTTAGCAGTAAATCTAATTCTGAGCTTTCTAGATACCAAGGCCAGAAGGACCAGTCAATGTTTTGATTAATGCCTAGCCTATAGAAAGAGAAAATATATTAGCTCATATGGAGATAAACCATTTTTTTCCTGATGTTCAATTATTTAATGAATGTTTCAGGTAGACTTGTACAATAGACTACACAGTATCCTCAAAAATTATAGCCTAAAAAAAGCGAAGATTTTCTTCATAAGACTACATTTTGAAAAAGAAATAAAACTTGAAAACACCATTCACAAAAGAAAGGTATTTCTTATATGACAGGACAAGCTTAGCTACTACTATTAGATAATAACTTGAATATAAATCATTCTTATTATATTTAATATATTTCCTAAATGCATAGTCTCACTGCTATTGTTGCATTTAATTCCAGCTCTGAAGAAAAGTGGAATGGTTAATTTTCTGTACAGAATGCCGATGATAATTATGATAAAGATAATTATAATTTACTCTTGCACAAATTGTAGGTAGCCTTTTGCCACTTCCTTCAGTATCAAATTTTTTCCCCTCACAGTGACACAAGAAATTTGGAAAAATCAACTGAAAGCAATTGGAAACATTTCCAGCATTAGCTCAATTAAATCCCATTTACAACTAAAACATTCCATGTTATAGTTTACCTGTCAAACCAGTGTGATATCTTTGTGACATGGATCTTATGTATTGTACTCACAAAGGACTTCATATTATCTGGTGGATGCTATACTCCTTTTTGAAATGTATTTATCTTCTGATAATTTCACATTTGCTGGAAGAAGCAAATGTTTCCGGTAAGGTATTTGCTTGGCATTCAGACTATACTGGGTCTGGTCAGTCTGGGTTTAACAAAGCCCCTTGTATAAAATGCTGTGGTATTTGCATACAAACTATGCCTGACCTTCCATATACTTTAAATCACCTCTAAGTATAATAAAATGCCATGCTACATAAATTGTTATGCTGTATTATTACATTTGTAAGGAGAAGAAAAGAAATCTGTAGATGCTCAGTACATTTTTCCCCAAATAGCCCTGATTTGTGACCAGTTGAATTTGAAGATATCAAGCCTGTTAAAACAGAGTGTAGATGACAGCTTTTGCTCAGAACAGTGGTTTATACAGGTAAGCACTCATGTACTATCCATTATGAAAAGTAAAATAAATCCTAAAAATCCCCAAAAAAGGATAAAATATTTGTTATTTCTCAATACTGAAAGAAGGAGCAATTTTGTGGTCAACCTGTATCTATCCACCTCTTCAGCAACCTAGTATTTGTAGTATTACTACCTACTTACTGAGAAATCTATCATGGCCGTGACATGTTTTGGGAATTGCATCTCAAATATCTAGTGAGGGACTGCAATGAGGTGGATGAAGAGGAAGTAAATGTGGGCTAATGGGCTGCCTCGGTGATGGTCAACATGTGTGCATATGTGTGTGTGTGTGTGTGTGTGTGTGTGTGTGTGTACGCATGAGGAGAACTTTGATCTTGAGAGAAAAGAGGAACTCTGGGTGAAGCCATTGAATAAGTTCATCATGTTCATCACACATGCAGTGAAATTACTTCAGGAATGGAGTAAATTGTTAAAATGGGAGTTGTGATGGTTGATTTTATGTGTCAAATTGACTGGGCCATGGAGCAGCTGGATATTTAGCTAAACATTATATCTAGGTGTAGCTAAGGGTGTTTCTAGGTGAGATTAACGTTGACTTGGCTGACTAGGTAAGGCAGATTATCCTTCTCAATTTGAATGAGCCTCATTGAATATTTTAAGATGCTGGATAGAATAATAACCTGAGTAAGAAAGATCTTCTCCTTTTTGCCTAATGTTCTTTGAAGTTGGGATGCTGTTGTTCTCCTCCTTTTGGATTTGCACTTGGACTAGAACTTTACCCTTAGGTCTTCTGTATCCTTAGTCAACCACGTGCAAATCTTGGAGATTTTCAACCTCCATAAATATGTGCACCAATTCTGGGAAAATACAACACAAAGAAATCTCGACAATTGACTATGTCCACAATTCTAAGAAAGTATTTTATTTAGATTTGTATCCAGTGAACAGTTGAAAATTCCTATAAATGTTCTGTAGCCCATCACTTTTCAGTCCAGACTGCAGTGACTTTTGGGGACTGATTTCCATATCTGAACTACATTCAGTCAGAGGTAGAAATGGTTAAAAGAGAGGACAGAGGGCCAGAGAGTCTGGAAGCAGAGAAAGAAGACCAGAATGGAGAAAAACGAGAAAAACTGCACCAGGAAAGAGCAGAAGGTGGAGCACTCCAGGAAGGGCCAAACCATTTTGCACTTACTTTTCTTCTGTCACCCTCTGAGTTTATTTTCCATGAAACGGCTGTTCTAAATATTGTTCTTCCTCTTCCCTTCCTTATTCTCCTACTCTTTCTCTTCCTCATCTTCTTCCTTTTTTCTTTTTTTGTCTTCATCTCTTTCTCCTGCTTCTTTCCAGAGAAAACTCAAACCTCAAGGACTTGGGAGAAGGGGATTGGCCCTGGGTTCCATGGAAATGTCTGTGATTCCATAGGGGAACTTCTCTCCTCTCTTAATTAGCATGCTGAGAATAAGATAATTTAATGTTGAATAATAAATATGAACAACGAGAAGGATGCAAGCCTTGGTGGTAGGGAGGTACATGAGGAAGGCAATCACTTTCAGAGGAGAGTAGAGACCACGTGGACCTAGATGGATAACGGCCCAGGATCATCTTTTTTTCCTGCTTCTTTGTGGTGTGTGATTCCCACAGTAGGGGTGGTAAATTGTAAAAGATCAGACTTTGGAGCTGTGTACTGTCAAATTCCTGGATGACCTTGGATATTCCTTATACTCTCGAATTCTCATATTTTATTTAAGCTTTGAGATAAAGATAATAATCCTGACCATGTATAATGTGCCTTGACTACTAAATGACCTAAGAATACGAGGTGCTTCCCACATAAAAGAAGCATATTTGGAATTCAATAAATATAAATATATCCTTTCTCTCCCAAGTTAATTTTTTTCATTCAATTGTTCAATTATTAATTTATTCAACAAATATTTACTGACAAGCTCTAGGATATCAGGCATAATGTAAAGCACTGTGAATAAAAGGCTAAGAGAATATAAAAGAAGAAAACTCCAGCTGTGCTTCTCATAGAATTATTATCATTATTATAGTTGTTGTTGTTGGACTTACAGCTTCCATTTCTGGAATTGCTGAGATTTCCAAGGCCCTGAGAGTAGGAGAAGATCATTTTACTTTAAAGAAAAGAACTGGGCCCCCACCTTTATAATGTTGCTTCTATTGTCTATAAGTTTCTTCATCCTTGTTTTGCCAAAATTACCTGGAGTTCTACCTTATAGCTAAAATTTACCTAGAGTTCTACCATTATACAACATTTGACATAGAGATTATAGTACAGAACTAAAAGGATATACCCTTTGCTCCCTGAGGCTTACAAACTCTTGTTTTTATAACCTTAGCCTAGTACTTAACACATAACACAGGTCTCAGTAAATAGTGCAAATTATTGAGACAGGAAATAATTGAAGGAATGTCTTAGGGAGCCAAGGTACCAGGTGATCCCAATTAACACCATCCTATTAGCAGTGCTGAGTCAGCAGCCCCCTGTAGCTGAGGAGGTGGAGCACATTAGCATCACCAGGAGAACTTGAAAAGTTACTGATTAAATCGTAAGAAGGTTTAGAAACTTACTAAGTGATATCAATGTGTGGTTTAGGTTGAGAATGACTGTAGTAATGAGGGTAGTGTGAAATCATCCCACAGCTCATTTTGGCTTCCTTTGTTATTCAAAGAAGCATTCCTGCCATTGACTTGGGATCACTGTTCTGCAGGTCTTACAGTTTTGACTGGGGAACGTTCAATCAGGCTTTGGTAAAAGTGAACATTATTATTCAACATGGGGTACTTTAAAGATAACTCCAGTATAGTATAAATATTCAAGAGTACATCTATGTAGGCAGTTCAGAGAGTGACTCACACACACCCTCTCATGACACCCCATCACTGTGTCAGAAAGAACATTAGAACTAATGAAAATCTATTTCAGATTCCCTGCTAGGCTATTTCTCCCTCGAGGGTAACCAATGTTCTGACTACTTTTAGCATGGAACAAATGGAATCATTTTGCTTTTATCTGGGTATTCTTGTTCAGTGTTATGTATAATTCATGTCTGCCACTATGTTTAAAGTCTTCTCATTCTTGTTGCTACATAATATTTTATTGTGACTCTATCATTATTTATTTACTCATTGCATCATCGGGCATTTGGGTGGTTTCCAATATTTGACTATTATAAATAATATTGTGTGAAATTTAACGTGAATTTTGGTAGAACTGTGAATGCTCTTCTGGAAATTTATCTGAGTAGAATTATTGGTCTCTTGTCTACATATGTGTACCTTGAGCTTTGATATACCCAATAGTTTACATATAGAACACTCCCTTTCCAAAGCCCATGATTAAAGGCTTGGTCCTTAGGGAGGCATATCAGGGAGATAGAAGAGCAACTCTGAGCTGAACAGTCTTTAGGTCATTCAAGTTATGCCTGTCAAAGGGATTGTGACATCTGATTCTTTTCCTCTTTCCATTTTTGTTCATTGTTCTTGGTGTAAGTGATTTTGTCATACTGCATGCTCCCCCCTTGATGTACTGCCTCAGAAAACTGAGTGTTAAAATGTTCTATTTATAAGCTGATTATCTAGGTATTTTGTTATAGTAATGGAAATCTTATTGTCACTATAAGTTTTTGAAAGTAATTTTATGAAATTGTCCTTCCATTAGCAAAACTTCAGATTTGCCTTCCTCTATATATTACTAACTTTTGATATCATCAGTGTTTATAATTTAGATATTGCAATGGGTTTTTTTTATAGTTTACTATGGTTTAAATTTACAGTTCCTCTAATATAACATTGAACATTGAATGTAACATTGAATATATATTGAATATATATTGATTGCAGAACATTTTTACATAAAACCAATGTCCAATTTTTTTGCCCCAATAGATCTTCTTGTTTTCGTCTTCTTCATTTTTGTGGAGTTCTTTTCAATCTGTGTTCACAAACGATTTGTTCCCTATATGCATTGGAAATATCTTTTACCACTGTATAAATTGCTATTTCTACATTTTAATAGTGTCTTCTAATGAATAGCTCTTAATTTTAGTAAGATTAAATTTATCTTTATCCTTTATGATTAGCACTTCTATGGTTTAAGAACTTGTGCCTTATTCCAAGCCCAGTACCCAAATGAGAGTTCAAAATGGTGCTATGATATTCCAGGACAAAGGCATAAGCTGGGCCAATCAATCTCAACATGGTTTTCCCACTCTGAGTTATAGCAAATGAGTAGGCCTCAACCTCAGTTGTTATATTAAATTTAGTGAAGACACTTCTGGAAACTATTGCTGCCAGGGCACTACCCCAGATCAGTGAATCAAATCTCACAAGGCATGACAATGTGTGGGTAATCTATGTTTTATTTGGGAATCATCCAGGTTACTCTGTGATCTAGTACGAGTGGAGAAGCACCACTCTATTCTGGAGCTTCTCAAATTGTAAGAAAATATGAATCCACTACATTCTTGTACAAATAAATGTTCTAATTCAACCCAGAGGGCTATACTTTCTTTTATCCATGCATGTGTTGCTAGTTCTTCTGTTTCCTGGGCTACCGTTAGGTAGAAGATCTGTAGATCAAGGTTGTCTAAGAGGGTTCTGCTGATACTTTGATTCAAATATTTTGTTGTGGGAAGTATACTCGATGCACTTTAATGTTTACCATCTTTCCTGACATCATGCACTACGTGGCAATATCACTCCCAAGACATAAAAACCAAAATATCACCCCAGGCAGTTTCCAAAGTCACATGGATAGAAAACTTATTGGACAACAATTTAACATTTTTAACTCAGTTCTAAATTACCTTAGGTATCAGGTCATATTATTAGATACTTCATTGGGTTAACTATTATATAAATATTGCACAATACTTCATTGTTGGTGATGTATCATAACCTTAATTTTAAAAAAATCCAGTGTGCCGCTTAAGATTAAGCTATTCAGATATTTACTATTACCTTTGAAAAATATGATAAAAATATCATGTGATCTTTGGGTACTTTTTTATATTGGCCCCAGATATAATAGTAGGTACTCTTGAAAAGCATGGTAGAGCAAAAGAGGTAAGGATAAGGATAATCATTCCTTTCCAATGACATGAAAACAAGGAGAACTTTCTCTCTGCCTGCCCCAAACCATCTGAATGTCTGAATATATATACCAAAACCACAGAATACCTCACTGATGTGTCTCTGTGGACACATAATCTCTTTGAAGTTATTAGGGCATAAGACCCAAGAAATCAAATTTTAGTGCAGATCAACATGAGCAAAAGACACACAGGCCCTTCTCTCTTTGTAGGCTAGTGGATATTGCTCTCTACTCACTTTAATGAAATTAGGCACCGTGTGGGCACATATCAGACTCTATTTCCATGGCCACCCTTCCTGTTCTACCTCCTTGTGACATTATAAGTAGTTGCTGGTTCATTCCACCCACCCGAAATAGGTGCTCTGGTGCACAGAAGAGTAATAACTGACCTTCCTTGCCACATTACTTTGTTTAATTATCTAGAGATAAAAATTCAAGGAAACTCTAAATGATGTAGTACAATGGGCGACTTAATGACCACAATTATTATTAGACACCCACTTTTTTTTCTCTCACATTTATTTTTCCTTTTAAAGAAAGAAATAGTGTTCCACGTAGAATAGAAATAATCAGAACTCTGAATGCCAAATGGGATTCAAAATACCTATGAATAATCTCAGTTTAATATGCTCTTAGCCTTGGCTTAGATAAGAGATCCCAGCCATAAAATACTACAAGAAAACTGACATAAAGAAATTGTTCAAAATGTAAAACCTGTATCTTTTTCATTTGCAAGATTTCAATTACCTTTCCCTAGTAATTTCCAGAGATACAATCTATTTTTGAAAGATGGAGAAAAGGTCTAAAGAACAAACACCAAATATACAAAAAGAATTACTTGCTTCATTTGAGTTTTCTCTATGTATTACTCAGCCCGACACAATGCATATTCAGACAGGGCTGAAAATGTGAAAATACAAACCCTAAGGTAAACTCTTTGAAATTAATGCTGTTCTACAATGATATTCATGGACAAATGAAAATATGAGGTGAAGAAAGACATTTGGGCTCCTTAGGAACAATTAAAAATTTTGAGCGAATGGCAATGTATGGAGACATAGGCAAAAAATGAACAAAAAAACAATTGATGTGCCCAGAAGACAGCATGGTATGGGGTGTTGGGGCTGAAGTTGCAGACAGGGTAAAATGAGGTAAGATGAATTTGGAAATAAATTGCTTTAGGCCTTAAACATCAAGATCTGTGGAGACTTTTATAGACTGATCCTCTTTGGTGATACACATTCTGCATCTTTCAGATGATAAGGAATATCTTTGCAAAGTGTCAAGAGGGAAGCAATCTGTCCTTACAGGGGTTCTCTGAAGTCTAACGCCTCATCAGGGCGCTCCTAATAAGCTGGTGTCAGAAAGCTCCTCTTGCATTTTCCTGAAAGGAAATGAATTGGACTGTCACAACTCACAGGGAAAGATCAGCAAGCAAAGAGGAACATCAAGTAGGAAAGACCAGAAGCATGGCGGGACCAGGATACCCACCAATAGAGGCAAACTCTACAGACAGCAAGGACCATGCCTAAGAAGAGGAGGCTGTTTCTGTGGAAGAGTGACTGGTGTAGCTGGATGGAAGGGGTGTTTTTTTTCATTTCTGTTCTCTTTTCAGTTTTGTATTTTTCTTTCCTAGTAAGCAAATAAAGCCAGAGGCTATTTTTAGTTCTCTGGCTGAGAGTGATAGAACACATTAGTATTTTGGTAGAGCTGAAGGAGAATTTAAGAGGGAGCCTTGATGTACCCCCATGGAGATGGCCTAGGGCAGGATATTGGCAGCAATATTACAGGGATAAAGAAGATCTGTCCCAAATCCTCAGGGGCTGTATTTTCAACCACAGCAGCTACTAGACTATATATAAATAGAAGGCAGTGAGGAGGAGGAAGCCAACCTCTAGGGCTGATTCCTTTCCCAGTTGATGGGCTGAGGCAGTCTTGGAATTGGTGGTCATTTCATGAGTAAAGTTTGTATTGACCAGTCTCTATAAATTTAAAGTTAGTTTCATCTACCTTCTTAACATTTAGTATTTTAACACCAACTTTAAACCAAATGTCGCATTATTTTGTCCAATGATATTCTTTCTTTTTCCACCAAGAAGCAGAAGAACAGTACCTGTTCTATTATTTGATATTTAGTAGGAACCTGATCTCTTCCCCAGACATAATACAGTTTAATTATGTGTATGTACTTGATATAATTTAATATTCAATAAATTCCCAAGATGCACACACTGTATAACTTTTAATTGAGGAAGTTGAGACTCCCTCAGCCTATGAGATTTGCTTTAAGTACTATAATTTAAAAGGAGAAGAAATAGAATTTGAATTCCAGCCTGTTTGTCTACATATCCCATAATTTCTTGAACTGCACTGCCTTCTTGTTATTGAATGGGGTAATCAGTGTCAGGGCTTGTTGATATATCCAGGTTCAGGGAGTTGATGGGTAGGCATCCTATCAGGGAGCTGTGCTTTGGTGAAGAAAATTAAAAACAATTCTCCATAAATGCTTTGCATAACAGCTGTTAAATGATAATCACTTCACATTTAAAAAAATGTATCAACCCCAAATAAAAGTGAGTTATAGAAAATGAAGATTGGCACAATTTGATCAATTAACTGTTAAGACACTAACTAAACTCAGCTAATAGCCTCTTGGGTATGAGCTCAGAAGGAGATCATTGCATTTACTAGACCAGTAATTATGGAGTAATATGACTCCTTTAATTAGACCCAAATTATTCTAGGGAAATTTATATAAGAGAGGAGTTTAAATAAGGAGGAACCAGACTTTCCTGCTGTCCAGTGAAGGATCTTCAGACATACAGATCTAGAAACCAGTAACTGCAAAGATGTTACTGATTTGCAGTTCACTTATTGAAGAGAAAATACTCAACATAAGTTGGGCTGGGCAAGCACTTGTGCCTGTTAGAGAGAAGCACTTGAATCTAAACTGAGGAAAGACTGTTAGTCAAAATCTGAGGAAAAACCAGATGTCAATCAGTGTAGCAAGAAGCAAGCACAGTGAGTAGGGACTGTCCATCATCAGGCAGCATGGAGACAGCATGTCTAGCCCTGGACAAAGCCAGGCTAGATAGTGGCAAAAAGCAAAGCTAATGCACTGGCAACCAGGGGTTTGGTACAAATAGACAGAATGATGCTTGCAGACAGTGGGTGTTTGTTTGCAAAGTGCTATGTGGTCCAGTATTGATCGTCTTGCATACAGATAGTTCTCACGGTGGTGCACCAACCAGCAGAAGGAAAGGCATAGCTGAGACTGGAGAGGTAGGCAAGCAAAAAGCCTGAGGTTTTGCTCTCAGAGTATATTTTCAGTAGCCTTCATACCACTTCATATACTCTACTTAATAGAAGTTATCTTTGAAAATGGGAAGTCCTAGAGCTTATATCCCTAACCACCTCCTCACACATGTACAACGTGCAGCTAAGACACACAAACTTCCCTTCTTAGGAATTACAGCCAACACAATCTTGAGAGACAAGATTGTCTCTCTCAATAAACATTTCTAAAATGAATGCATAAATAGGAATAGAATAAAAAGAGCCACGGGGGACTGCAGAGGTGTGTGTGTGTGTGTGTGTGTGTGTGTGTGTGTGTGTGTGTGTCTGTGTATACATCTGCACCTTGCTGCAGCAATGTTTTAAGACTTCTAGAAACCAGTAAAGACCAGGCAGACTTCCTCTAGTTGTAAGAAAACCTGAAAGTTAGAGTAAACAAAACTTTATTTCTTGATGAAAACCAAAGAAAATACAAACACTCAAGGAAATCCCTAAGTTTAAATTAGTTCATAGATGTAAACCATTTTCTATTCTGGAAATGTAGTTAACCACAACAAAGCAATGACAGTAGCACCAGCAGTTCTTGAATCCTTACTTGCAGCAAGTACTATGTGGTGAATTTAATAAACAACTTCTCATTTTACACAATAGTCTTACAAGGCAGGTACTATTTTAATCCATTTTTATTTTCAGTGATAAATTACTATACAGTTAGGTTAAGTGACTCACACAATATCATTTAAACTGGCACAAGATGAAGCTGAACTTTAATCACATTTAGTCAAATGCCAGAGCTCAAATAAACCAAAGGCAACAGCAGACAATTATCAGGACCATTGTTCTCATTTTTGTAATTTGTACAAGAACAGCATAAGTAGGAGTGTTTCTGAAAACTCTGCCCTTCTGTTGGCTACTCTCCTTCACATATCATTTCCTGTTCACTAACCTGTGCTGAGCATAGCATGAAGTATGTGGGTATGAATAAACTGCTGGATTTATAAGTGCTTATCACTTTGAGGGACAACCATGTTATGTGCATCAGTATCCTCTTTCTCCTTTTTTATCGTGGACATCACTCTATCTGCAAAATCCAAGGGGGAAAGTGACAATGTGCCACTGGACATGGAACTTATCTCTGTGTTGGCAAATATCTTGCAAGTTTTTGAAGGTGCTACAATTTGAGGTTGAGAAATGAAGGTTGAATCCTTTATTCATAGCCACAATGTATTTTCCCATTCTAACAAAAAGACAGACATGTGTGATTAGATTTGGATACGCAACTTATAAGCGGTGAGTAAATGTTACCAGAAAGACCAGAAGATTTTACTCTTTCTATTTTGCTCTGCCATGTGTAATGCTTTCACTGATAGAGAGATAAGCAAGTATATGAAACCAGTGGAAATAAATGATAAATTCAGGTTTGGCAGGTTGTTTTTGAGCTCTCTTTAGCAGGAAAGAGTTAATATCCCAGAAATTTTAAAGTATGCTTTCAAATTAAAGTATGTTCCCTGGATGGATTTTAGTTATAGAAATTTGGACTAATGCCTCCTTCTGTTGGAGAAGGTGACAAATACTTCCCAGAAGCAGCCTAAAAAGATTGCTCTAATTTGACCTTGAAAATTACAATGAATAGTTTTGCATTTTATCTTAATAAGAAAGAAAAATACCCTAAAGTTTATATTTCTTTCATATCCAGCCACAGCAGGGACTCATAAATGCCTGCTAATGAAATTAAGGAGAGTATGTGCTCAGGCACCATTAGCCCCAAGCACTGAAAAATAATTAAATTAAATAGTTAATGAGAGGCATTTTGCCTTGTTTCTAAAATGTTTAGGTTATGGGGACATTTTTGACCTTATTGTATCTGCTTCACTTGTGCTGAAGTTTTTGCAATACATTTGTTCAATAAATCCTGGATGATGATGATGAAAGCTGAAGGTTTTGAATTTTTTCCCAGTAGCTGCAACAGCAAAACACTTCTGGTGTACATTCCATTTTTTTATGATGATGTCCTTGAATTACTATCTCACAAAATCAGCAATGTGAGTGGAGAAAGCAATGTCTTTTTTTTGTCATATAGACAGGAATCAATGATTGCATGGGAATTTTTGAACCCAGTATCAAGATTGGAAAAATTAAAGTCCATCTCTATGTAAGTTTTCAAATTGACTCTGACTTTATTAACATTTTTGTATATTTCAGAGGGAAATATTTAAGGTTAGTAATGTCGGCTCATCTACCTCCAAATGTCAGCTTCCAACTGCAGTGGGCTGACTCTTCTCCATGATCACTGTTCTCTGTATTTCACTTGTAACAAGCGATCGCTTTTTTAAAAATCTGCTGAACAGACATATTTTCACTGCCCTGTTGGGTGTTGAAAATTGAGATAGTTTATTTTAAAAGCTAGAACTTTGGCAACACTCTAATATCAGGAAGTCTGGAGCAGTGGGCTTGTTTCCCTGCATGGCAATATTAGCTAGAATTCAGTAATGGTTTAACTGTACAGAAGAAGAGGAGATTGTCCTCTTCGCCACAGTCCTTACACATCCTTCTTGTGCTATCTCTAAGATTATTTCTAGTTCACTTTATATACTTGGCATTATATTCTTTGAGTTTGCCATCCTATTCCTTTCCACCTTGCTTTTTATTGGTTTTATGTCTTTGACACTTCTTCCTGGTTTTCTCTTTTCACACTCTAGCAAGTGCTTTATTAGCACTTTTTCAAAGGTTAACACTTTTTTATCAAAGGTTAACACTTCTTTATATTTTATACAAGAAAAAATTGTTTTTTCTTACAAAGAATTATTTATACTCTCAATAGCTGTCTCAGTCAGCAAGCAGTTGGACAGGGCATGTCATATGTCAGTACTCTGAAAAGCACTGGGAGTATAGATAGATACAGGCGAAGCAGGTTCAGTTACCCTACCCTGTATCTGTGACTTGTCCCTAGTTTCTTTCAGCACTCACTATTAAAGCCCTCTGATTAAGCTTACAAATGCGAAAGCACATTGATGGCACTGGATCAGTGTGATTCCAAAAACTGATGATTTCTTTTCATCAGAGGACTGACTTGCAGTCCCTCCCTCATTTATGTTCACACCCAGGTGTGACCATTTGACTTGTTTTGCGTGATGAAATGTGAGTTACCTTATGGACCTCACTTTGAAGAGAAAATAAAAAAGCAAATGATTAGCTACATGCCTTTTTTCGTCTGCCAAAGAGGCCACTTACCTGGATTGCTACTTCAATGCCCAAGATCTATGATACGATGATGGAAGCAGAGTCTTCTGTTGGGCAGAATGGATGAGAGCCCTGAGTGAGAAATTCACTTTGCTATTTTAAGATGTGAAAATTTTAACTTTCTATGGTTTATCCTAGCTTACTGTGGTGTTTTACTAATTATTGTCAGCTTGAGTGGCAATGCCCAGCTGAATTGAATCAGCATGGTTCTAAGCGTGAAAGACACACTTTTGGGACAATTGTTCCCGGAACAGTATAAAAAGAACAGAGGGAAGGATTTAAGCTAATTTTCTTGAAAAACTTTCATTCGGGCTGCTTTTCGTAGGAGGGGCTTTGAACGTTTCCTTCAGCTCAGTTCTGGCTTTCCCTTTCCCAAAGGATGGCTGCTGTTTGAAGGAGTTCTGGTCTTCCTCTCCCCTTTGGGCATCATCTCCTGGCTTTTGACAGACTGTGTCATCCAGCACTGGCCCTTGGGCTTTCTGGCACAGACCCTTCAGTCTTCCACTGAGGATTCCTTGGCCTCCTAACATGGACTTACACAGGACATTCATAGCCTTGGGCTCCAGGTCTTCCACTGTATTCTTCCTATCTCTAACCTATGGACAGATCTCTTGCATTCTTCTACATTTGACTTTGTGGGTGGGTATTTTCAGCTAATCTTGTAAATTTCTGTGTCCTTCACTAAACCCGTTGCTCTTGCAAATACTGACTACAACACTTACATT
Source organism: Chinchilla lanigera (assembly GCF_000276665.1). Lineage (NCBI taxonomy): Eukaryota > Metazoa > Chordata > Mammalia > Rodentia > Chinchillidae > Chinchilla > Chinchilla lanigera. The sequence continues at coordinate 21,393,093 of NW_004955433.1, read as the reverse complement.
TAGTTCTCTGGCTGGAGCTTGACAAACTCAAGATCAGATATAAAAATAATAATAACAGTAATAGTAGGAGTAATCTAAAATGTATATTTCATAAGTAAGAACACTCAAACTCATTTGAGGCGTTACAGCAACTGAAAACAAGTTTAGGGCAGAAGAATTTATTTTCTTTAAATATCAGTAACACTAGTGTCTACAAAGTAAGTTCTAGATATTCATTTGAATAGAAGTATCTTTTCATTTATAAAATTATACATGTAAATTTTAGACATACACTTCAGGGTGAGAAGATCCTTTTTTAATGACACTTAATTATGTTTTGTGATAAATTTTTGATGAGAGAGAATATATGCAGCAAATTGTATCAATCATAAAAGTCAATGTTTTTTCATAAAATTAGTATAACTGAATTAATTTTTACTATCAACAGCAAAAAATAGAGAATTCTCAGCATTCCTTAACTCGAAAGCTTCACCTTTACTCCCGTCCAATCAATGTTTACCACGTGGTTTTCTTGTCATACATTAAATTTGCTCCTTTGTAAATTTATGTAAATGGCATGCTATTGTATCTGCACTTTTGTGTGTGAAATGCCTTTGCTTAATTTAATCTTTGAAATATTCATTCATTTGTCTTGTATAGCTGAAGTTCCTTCATTCTCATTATAGTATTGCAATCCATTGTGTGAACACAACATAATTGATTTTTCTGTTCCAGTGATGATGGACATTTAGATTATTTTTAGCTTTTTATTATGAAAAATTATGTTTCTGTGAACAGTTTTGAAAATGTAGATTATGTAGATATTTTGGTGCACATGCTGGCAAATGGTACTTTTAACTTTGAAGTAGAATTCCTGGCTAAAAATTATAGGAAGTTCAGCTTAAAAAGCCTTAAATTATGTACCAGAAAGAACTACTTGTAAAGTTAGGGCCAAAGTAGGTGTGATTATTGAGAAAATTTTCATCATTAAAAAGACACAAATTAGTTTGTACAGACTGTGAACTGAATCCTCTGAAATCGTAAGCTAAAATTAATTTCCTCTTGTAAGCTGTGGATGCAGGTAGTTAGTCTCAGGATAGGAAGGTTTCCTAATGTTGCTGGAAACTGAAGTAGAGAAAAAGGAAGAAATCTGGGTTGCACATCACAGTTAAGAGCATATTCCCAATGAATTTCCTTCCTCCCACTAGACTCCACTCCTTAACCATTCCACCACACTGTAAACACAAAAATGGGTATCAAACCTTTCACATATGTGCCTTTGGAGGACATTTTAAATCTAAATTTCTGCATACAGTAAATTTGTGTGTAGAATGTAGACATATTATTTGACTCTTTAAGGTTTAAACATTTTTCTTTGATGTTATTCTTTAACTTTATATATTTTTGTTTTGTTTTAATTGATAGTTTTTAGTAGTTTAATATGGTTATTGACTGAAGTGGCAAATTTGCAATGCAAATTTGGATTTAAGGAGAGGAAATATTTAAAATTTTCCACTCTGGCCGTTGTCTATGTAACCCAGTTCAGTTCACAGACATCAACATTGAACCCAGCCATTTGCACAGGAATCATTTGACTATCTTTACTTCTCTGTCCCTGTGGCTATGGGTTTCCCTAGATACTGTTGACCATGTAGTCCTTATTAGTCCCCCACCTTTAAGCTCTTGAGGAGAATTGCTTTGATTTAATGAATTTTTTGACAGAAGAAGAAGAGTCAGAAAGACAAAGAAAATGGTGATTGGATTCATTCATATGAGAATAAAACTTTATGGCTGATAGGGAAGAGGGAGTGGAGCAATATCACCTCCTGGGCATAATTGTATATAAATAAAGTATATGTGGAAATTAAATAAGCTACACTAAACAGTCTCCTGCTTCTTACATGTCCCATGAAAAACCATGATATCTAACACTGGGATAAAGCCTTCCTAAAGCAATGCCCAAATATTTACTTTCACATTATGAACATTTGAACTCTTTTGACATTTTCTACAAATCTCAAAGCGTTCATTTAAACCCAACTGCTCACTTCTGCCTTTTAATTTCTTCATGCTGTAATTCAACACTAGAGTTAATTTTCTGATGTATTTGGTATGAATAAATTACATTCTACAAATGTTGCAAATGTTCAATAGGCTCTAACCACTCATCATTTATCTATGAGTACCCTTTAGAAAAGAACAAAATGATCTTCATTTTTTTTTTGGTTTGTACAATTTAAATCTTACAAATGTGCAGTTATGTAAGTGCAAGATTAAGGACTTCTCTCATTGCAAATTTCTAATCCTCCTGCTGGGGGATTATAAACTCCCATGCTGCTATAAAGTTTCTCTGTACACCAGGGTCTTATAACTGACTGGAAGATTGAAGCCTATTTTTTTTTTCTTTTTATACATGTTTGAATCATGGGAGTCCATTAGAAAAATCCAGCTTCACTGGAATTAGGAGAAAATATACCCTTTGTTCAACTTGAATATTGCATTTCCAATTCACATATAATTGCTTATAAAATTTTCCATCTCCCATAATGCAAATAAAAAGGTTTTATACTCTATAGCTGTAAATTTCAAAAGACAACGTCAAAACATTAAGTAGAACAGAACTTTCTTATCGCTCTTGGCAGACTCTCTGCTCCAGTCTGGTAGGGGGAGAAAAGGGTTTAATTATAATAGTTTCATATTACAATAACCTATGTGGTTACCACATGTGGCAAAGTTAATAGACAAAAAATGTGGATCTTGTTTCTCTCTATTTATTTTTCCAAGATGTTTGGGAAGGAGAGTTGCATGATGGGGGTGTATCATCACCTTCCAGGAACCCCTTGGTGATCACTAAGTTTTCATTAAAATGAATTACAATAAGATTTAGCATCTCCATCCTGTGTGTGCTGCATTTAGGGGGTTATTCAGTAGAGTTCAAGGCATACTCTAAATCAATGTATTTATGGTCTTCTACGAGAAGGGTAGTTTGAAACCAGTGAAGGAAGCTGGAGGAGAGGAGAAACAGCCTTTTCTTTCTTTGTTGACTCCATAGAAGAATGACTCTGAGAAGGTCAGTAGCATTGCATAATGAGGGCTTGGTTATTCAGCCATGAAAATAGCTTCACTACTGTGGCTGGTCCTTTGCTTAAAATGGTTAATAAGAAAAGAAAGAGAAGGAAAGAAGAAAGAGGAAAGTAAACAACATCTATTCGTGATGATACTCAGGGCTCATGGGAAGGTTACTGGGTTCTAGGTTGAGTTCCTTCATGATGAGGCACAGTGTGTGACCTTATTCAAGTCTTTTTCCCACCATGGATCTTAGTTCAGACATTGTTTAAAATAAGGGAGAAAGAATGAGGATTTTTTTTCTCTGAAGTCTCCTTTAGTACTGTTACTGGCTCTAGTATCAGAAAATTTCTAGAGGGAGTTTGTCCCTTGTCTGGTAAACACCGGTGATGGCTACACTAAAGAGACTGGCTCTTGTCAGTAACAAGAGCAAGAGGAAATGTGCAAAGTGATGTCTCACTCTCAGATGAAATTCAATTTTAAATATGTTATAAAAATATGTCTGGTCCAGAAACCAAACAATAGTAGACCAGCTCCTCAAGGAAAGGTTACAATGACCAATGACTGAAGCAGACTTCAATTCAAAGAGTGTAAGCTAATAAAATCACCCATTCCCATTCTGGATGCAGTGTTGTAGATCTAAAATCTACTAACCTGAGAGTGATGGGCATTAGTGGTTGACAAGCTAATTATTTCCATTTCTAGCTGTTTCTTTTTTGAATTTTATTAAAGGTGACCTGGTACCCAAGGTCAACCATGCCACTGCCCAAGTTTAACAGTGTTCGTGAAATTATGCATCACGCCACCAGGAGGAAAACTTCCCCAGAGATTTTAAGATGCCAGATCACCATTCTCTCACATTAATTATAATTTTAAAGAAAATTAAAAAGAAAAAAGGGGGAATTCAAAGAGCAAGGAAGGAAGGAGCCATGCATAATAAAAGGACAAGCTCTGGGGGCTGGGGATTTAGCTCAGCGGCAAAAGCACCTGCCTGGCAAGCGCAAGGTCGTGAGTTCGGTTCCCAGTACCGGAGAAAAACCAAAAAAAAAAAAAAAAAAAAAAAAAAAAAAAAAAAAGGACAAGCTGTGAACTTGGCATTGGAAGATTTAAATTAAGCTCCAGTATCACTTCATTTTCCCATTTCTCTGTCCCTGTCCCCATGTTTGGTTTCTCTCACTTTTACTTTCTTGCTCATTCTCATAACATTTTAGTCCCTTCTTGTGCCTCATACCATAGATAAAGACACAACAAGTAGTAGGAGAGAAATATTTCTGTCCCTATAGAAATGGTCTTGTAGTGAGAGAGACTGTTAGAAACTATCCAGGAATAATGAGGTGATCAATGATCTGCTAGCGCAACTGTGGACCTTAGAAGATGGACACCTAGAGGAGAATTACTAAGTCCTCCAAACTCCCATTACAATTGAACTTGGACTCTTCAGGAAGCTCAGGAAGGCATCTTAGAGGAAGCTGCATCTAAAGGGAGGCTCACCTTGTACAGAGGAGTCAGTGTCAGCTTTGAAAGCTAATCATAATCAGAGACACCATTTAAACCATTGGCAACTGTGTTTTGTGTTGCCATTTTCGGAGACTCACCTGTGTGCATTTATTTGTGGAGCCAGCACTTAGCAACTAATTATTTTCCTAATACATTTTAAACCTTTGTTTTCTTTTTTCACTTTTGGGGCATGAGCCTTACATTTACAAATCTCTCAGATGCTCTGTTCTTTTTTACATACAGGGCTAAAAGGAAGCTGACAATATTCTTGTTCTATAAAATTGCATATTGTCATTTGTACAAAGCAACAAACAGACCACTATTCAGTTTGCATCCTATTCAGATGGTAGGAAATATATTAATATGTTCAGCATTTTAAATATATGGCCTTGTTTAATGTTTGAACAGCCATGTAAAATATTTCCCATTTTACAGGGCTTAAAACTAAGCTATAGGGAAATGAAGTAACATCTACAAACTAATGAGATAGGGAGTCTTGTATATGTGACCAGACATTTCTGAATATTTAATTCCATTCACTGAAAATTTCTACAATTTAATCCATTGTTTGGCTTTTTACTAAAGCCAAAAGAATGGAAAATTAACTTGTTTTATATGGAAGAATTTTAGATTAGCATCTTTATATCCTTAGTAGAACAGATACATATATTACACTATGCAAGTTAAGTACATGTTTGTTTAATAAAAATATATAGAAGCAATAAATAAATGATCTTCTTAGATATATTTATACTTATTATGTGGGCAGATGTATAGATAGATGTGATTACAAATTTTATGAGTATAGTTTAGCACCATATAACATTTTGGGCAAAAAGATATCATATATTATGATGGCCCGATAAGACTATAATGAAGCTGAAAAATTCTTGTAGCCTAGTGATCTGAAATTTGTCCAAACATTGTAGTGAAATGCATCACTCACATGTTTCTGGTGAAGCTGGTGTAAAACATCTGCAGTATATCCAGTTGTGGCACAAAAACTTATGCATGGTACATAATACTTGAAAATGATAAACAATGGCAAATGCCCACATATTGACTCATGTATTTACTATTCTATATTGGTCACCATTGTTTTAGAGTGTACCCCAGTTTATTAAAAAATACTATAAAAGAGTATGCTGTTATCTTGCAGCAGCCTCAACATCCTGTGTTATCAGAACTGTTGATTACATAAAGTGGTTACATGGTGATTGATCTGTACTGTCTAGGTTTGTTTCTGTTCACGATATGATGTTCACATACTGGTAAAATCTTTTAGGACACATTTTCAACAACATATCCTATTCTTTAAATGACCAGTGATGATATACATTTTAAATTTTATTGTATTCTAGTTGGTCTTTTATTTCTTTCCTTTAGAGGTAGAGCTTTGGTTTTTAAGGTTAGGATTCAGATTCCTATGCACTCCAGCTGTATGACTTTTGCACAACTTCTTAAGAATCTCTGCACCTCATGTTTTCATCAAAAATGGAGTTAATTATACCATATATCTACTATGAAAAATGATAACTCATGGAATATATGCAAAATGGTGCTCTGGATGGTCAGCAGACAGACAGTAGATGTCAATAAGTGTGCAGTTAGGTCACGGTGAGCCCATAGGCAGGCTTGAATGGAAAGAGCACACACAGGGGAATTCTGTGGGAGATGAGTGGACAGAGAAAGATGGAGGAGAAAAGATATAACAATTTTCTTCTTTTCCTTTTGCAGTAATCATTCTCTCTGTAGTTATACATTTCTGTATTAGCCTTCCTAAGGCAGAGGTATTGCATGAACTCTGACAATATGAGCTGTCCTCAATAAAATTTCTTTTTCTTTTTTTTGTTTTTTTTCTCTGGTACCGGGAACCGAACTCACGACCTTGCGCCTCAATAAAATTTCTGATGGCTAAGGAGGCTGGAGGTGATTGACTCTCTCTGTTCTTCTTCTTACCTTCAATACCAATTAATCTGTACTTCTCTCCTAAACTCTACCTCTTCCAACTTTTATGATTTAGGTATACTTTTCCAAAATTAATCCCAGGAAAACAAAGTTACAGTACCATTTTTGTGCCCTCATTCCTTTTGGTGCCACTGTTATGCTTTGCATAGAAGTCTTGACTAATAAATGTTGGCTAATTAAATGTGGAGCAATTTTTTATTTTCCTACTTTTCTTTATGTTCTCTACCATCAGTTTGGAGCCATCATCCCAGGCATTTTTTTCCACATTCCTGCTCTCCTTGACCCCACACCCTTTTGGTCTTGGTTAGAAATTAAGCATCCAGGTTTTCGGGTAACTCAGCTGATTGTCATTTGAGATTCATGATAACTTTCCTTTTGGGTTTATAGTCTGCTGTAATGTTACCTGCACAACATTTGTCTTATTAAATTTGTAATAAGGAAAAATATCTGAGACTAGATTTTTTTGGGATAATAGAGGTTTAAATTTCTGGGTGCTTTGGAGTATGGAATTCCAAGACAGGCAATTTCATCTGTGTACTCCTGACTATCTTGCAGCATGGCAGTGATGCAGAAATAGAAGCGACTGGTGAAGAACGATAGAGTGTTGGCCATGAGCTCAATCTCCAGAAGCAGCCACAGAAAGAACACCAAGAGCACAGAGCAGACTCACTTTACAACAGCTCATTGTCATGAGCTTTGAGATTAGTATTAATCCATTCCAAGAGTGGCGCTTCCATGAGTTATTACATTACAGTACATCCCACCTCGTAAAGATCTCATAACCTTGCAACACAGCCATACTGTGAACCAAGGGTGTGACGTGATTGTTTCTGCAGTTTAGAAGAAGATGCAGCTGAGTAACATGTGTGACTGGGCCATACTTCCTTTTGTTACCTTTAGGAGAATCACTTTCCATTCTTTCTGCCCTTTTTCTTGCCTATAATTTAAAAGGTATCAATTAGGAAACTGTCAGTGTTTCTTCAAGTTTTACAATGTTAGGGATAAGAAATTGAACTTCTCTGTTTGTCCAAGACCAATCAGTAGAGATTTTTATCATATCACAATTCAAGTAAATTGTAACTGTGCCCTGGAGGGTGGGAAAATTCAGGTGTATTAAAACCATTGTACAATAGGGAAATCTGAGTTTCAGGGATGCCAAAAGCAATGCCCTATTTGTTATTTTAATAGCTTATGCATTTTTGGCCAGTATATTTACCAAGCCAAAGAAATATTTATGTCATTCTTTGTTCTACTTTAAGACCAAAAGACTTAGACTCTCAAAACAATATATGCTTTTTTTTTTGCACCGTGGCTTGATAAAGAAGTATGCTAATAATAATCATTATGAGGATTTTTTATGATAAAAGTATATCTAAACCAAATTCTCTAGGCACCTAAGAATGCCAAAGTGAATATATTGCCTAATAAAAGGGCAGCCTAGCTCTATAAATCTCAAGCATAGTGAAGAAAAATTCTCCATAACCACCACCAACTGCATGATAAATAAAGCAACTATTCACCCATGTAAAACAAAGGAAAGAAGGAGCTTTGAAAAGCACAAGCACTTCATATCTGAGGATGTGAAAGAAGAGACTGAAAACCTGGAAAGGTCCTGTGTGTTGAAAGGGTCTACTAGGTTCTCAGGAACTATATCAAACTTTCTCTTAGGTACTGGGCAAAACAACCAGCCACTGGCAACTTTATAGTGCCTGACTTAGGTACAGTAGGATGCACATGCCATGATAGCACATACTTCCCAAATTTTCAGTAGTTGAACATATCAGATCAAAATAATACTCGCGTTGTTTTAATCTAGCTTTGTTGGTGCTGGTATTAAATCTTATGCAGGTTTGAGGTTTGGAACTCTCATCCAAAATCAGGTTGGAGTATAGGTTAAAATATGGCTATTTCAGGCCTAGTGGTGCATGCCTGTAATCCCAACACTTGGGAGGCTGAGGCAGGAGGATCGTTGTGAGTTCAAGACCAGCCTGGGCTACAAAGTGAGCACAAGGCCAGCCTGAACTGCATAGCGAGACCCTGCCTCAAAAAGACAAAGAAAAAAAAAAAGAGAACACAACTGTTTCCCATGAGGCACTCAAACACTGTGGTGCTTTCACTTCCAACCATGCAAAAAATATAAAAAGGTAAGAGGCCATAAAAGAATGACATACTTTCTTAACTACTTTGGATTAAGTACAATTCATGTCAATTTTACTCATACCCACTGGCTGGAACTACTCACATACCCCTAAGTCTAACTTGAGCGACACTGAAATCAAAAGGGTTACTTGGTGAACACCACTATTTGGTTGGAGCAGATCTCTTTTCTTTATAAGGGTAGGTGTTTTGTCAGCTCAGACTACTTTAACAAAATACCATCATATTTGTGGCTTAACAGTAGAAATTTATTCTCAAAATCATGGAGATAGGAAGTCTTAGATTAGGGTGCTAGTGTGCTTAGGTCCTGGTAAGAGCCCTCTTCCCAGTGTCAGACTGTTGATTTCTCACTGCATTCATGTATGTGGAAGCAAGGGGAAGCAAGCTCTCCCTTTGCTCTTGCAGGACATTGAATCACTTCAGGAGGGTTCCGTCCTAATGACTTTATCTAATCCTAATTCCCTCCCAAAGTCCTCAGTATCATCACATGGGGAAGATAGAATTTCAACATATAAATTTTGTAATGAATATAAACTTCAGGCTAAAGCAGTGATTACTGCCTAAGTCTCTTACCTTGCTGTGGGATCTACACATGCTTTCTGGGACCACGATATACTCAAGAATGAAAATAATGAAACTGTACTTGAGAAGTGGTAGAATTCTGTCAAAGATCAAGAGAAAGAATGAGCATGAAGGTGTTGGTTTTTCCATACAACTACATCCATCTATGAAATAATATATGGCACAAGGAAGGTGGATCCTGGTATCAAGGTACAGTACTTTTGTTCGAATTTCAATACCAGCAGTTTTTAAACCATCTCTGTCAACTTACTTAGTTTATCCGGTTTTCAGATTAGAAATCTTGATCATATAGGTTTACATCCACCTCAGTCCTGAAAGGAGTGTGTAGTGGTAGTGAGTATCACATCAAGACAAAGTTAAGAGAAAGAAAAGAGATTATTACTTATCAGTTTTCTTTTTTTCTTTTTCTCTTTCCTTCTCCTTCCTTCCTTCTTTCTTTCTTTCTTTCTTTCTTTCTTTCTTTCTTTCTTTCTTTCTTTCTTTCTTTTCTTTCTGTTTCTTTCTTTTTCTTTTTTCCTTTCTTTCTTTCCTTTCTCTAATGAAGTAATATTTTCCAGAAGTAATATTTTCAACCTCCTTCTACTCTTTCCCCAAATAAATCTCCTACAAATTTATTTTCCAGAATAATGTCACATGGCTATAGCAAAATTTATCACTAGCAAAAAACAAGGAATTGACATAATTGGCTTGGGCTCAATATTTTGCCTGAAATTTAGAATAAGGAATTTACCAGAATTACTTCCAGGTTTATACTGTTTTCAAATCCTCATGTTGCATTTCCTTCTTGAATAAAGGTTTCCTTCTGATATTATCTGCAGTGTATTTTCTTAGAATGTAACAAGAAGTTTTAGCTATGGTGTACCTGTCAAAGGGTTCCACTATCTGCAGGGTGAAAATTTCAGATAGATCTTACCAGTCTGAACATCAAATATTGTGACAAAACAAGGATATTTTAGGTCTATATTCAAATCCTGACTTAGTCACTAGAGATATGGATGATATGGTGATGCTTTTATTTTCCATACTTCACTTTCCTCTTCAGTAAAACAGATCTTAAAAACTACCTCAGAAGTCTTTTGATACCATCCAACTAAGTAATGTGGCAGTCCTGGAACATAGGAGGCATTCATTAAGTTGTCTTACTGGTAATAACATTGACATTAGCATCAGTATAGTGAAGAATTAGCAGAAAAATTAATCTTAGTATCTTATCCGACATCCCTTTTCTTTGTGTCATATTAAGTATATTTTACTCTGTTTTCTTTGGGTCATATTAAGTATATATTACTCTGTTTTCTTTCCAAAAAATCTTCTACCAAAATGGATGGTTCTCATGTTTTTATCCAAATATTACTTGGAAAATATATTTGTACTTGATTTTCAAATAGGGCCATAGTACAATTAATTGGGGGAAAAATTACATGATGAAAATTAATCAACTTTTTAAAATGATGTTTATACATCATTTTAATAATATGGGAAATTATTTATATTATAATATTAAACGACTCAGTCTTCAAAGTCTATACATGATACTATGTGTAGTATGCAAAGGAAAAATATTCAGAGGAAAAAGCTTGGAAGGAAAAGCACTAAATTACTTTCATAAAAGACACTATAGAAGAGAGTTTGTTTGTTCTACAGTTTTCTAATTTCTGTTACAAGAGTATATTAATGATATAACTAAACAAAACCTATGCTGACTTTGGAAACTATCTATCTATCTATCTATCTATCTATCTATCTATCTACCTATCTATACATTATTGACTTTTTACCTTATATACCTGGCCTGTGTTACATTATTTACAGATGAATCATTTTGTGAACTTCCCAAGAGAACACTAAAGAATGGGTACTCTTAATGCCACCATTATTTCCACTTGATGAAATTGAGTCTTGGAGGCAGTAGTAAGTCACCAAGATTATCCAGTCTTTCCAGGGATGTTAGATTGGAAATCCTAAGTGTTTGCCGCAGCATGTAACATTTGGACCACTCTAAATTTCTCTCCCCTTGTGAATCAGAAGCAGAGATGGACTACTTTTTGGAATGCTGTAGAATTTAGCTAAGTATAGGCCTGGATGAAGTAAATGTTTCCATTCAGTGCAGAATATTTTTGCTTCCATAAGAGAGTAAAGTGGGATGCTTGTTTTGTGTTTAGGAGCATCCAGCGACATTAATACGCAAGCAGGCTAAAAAGAAGGGTCTTGGTGCAGAAGAAATAGCACAGAGAGAGGTAAGAGTCAGGAGGAACAGTAAGTGACATTTTAGCAACCTATTTTTATTGTTGCATTGGTGGAGTAGACATTGGCTATTGTGATGGAGACTATTACATGCTTGACTTCCCTGTTCATAGCTTCTGATTCTCACCATGTGGGGCATGAATACTGCTGCATTTGAGCCTGTGGGACAATGCTTTGTAACTTAGAGTGGAGACTGCTTTCCTCTGGAATGGGAAATGCATGGTTTGTTTAAAAGTTGTATCACTAAGACATAAATTAAGCCAAAGCCCAAATATTAACCATAAAGTCACCAATGCTGCTTATGTGAAGATGAAATTTAATATGTTGGTGATGGTAGCAAGTGGTCTTTAGTGGTGAGCTAAGCTGAGATGAGTGATTTGAGTTAAATTTTACACCTAATGTTAAATCTGGACTTCTGAATATCTGCGATGTTTTAATGTATACCAATATAATGATTTGATTGTGTAAAATGTTTGTTTGAATTTACTTAGAACTTGACTGCATGTGTTGAAAAGAGGAATATTGATGCACAGATATGCTTGGGAGAAAAATAAGGTAGAGAACCACATACTATTTTGGTAGTGTCTATGGATTTTTTGTCTCTCTCACATCAAAGAAGTATAAATGTAAAGCTATATTTGCTTCTGATGTTATAAAATAGACGGAACTCAGGGATTATACTATGCACTATATAGATGATGCTGGACCTGAAATATGACCAGAATGGAGTTGGATAAGAGCTTGATGTACTGATATGTATGAGATAAAGATATAACTGTAAAATTATTGAAGATGTTTGGGACTTGGTCATTGGAGAACTGACTGGGAAGTAGATGTCTACTTTGATAACCAATTTCCAACCCATTTTCTAGTACCAAGAATGCTCTGATTCTGTAGACACGTTTTACAGTCTTTCTGACTATGGTGGGGCTAACTCCAGCTTCAGTGTTAGGAGTTGAGTGAGTGACCAACTTGAGCAAGCAAGCCTCAAGGGAAGGATTCAGGGAGAGAGAGCTATCCCAACTGGGCAGGTCTGGATCAATGAGCCTTCATGGATGGAAAACATTATTCTTCCTAATTTCTGATGGAGATATAATGTTTTGTTTAAATTAAAGATCAGAGAACATATGTCTGCAGATACTGAAGAAGGGAGGAAGATAACATGTGCAAAGATTTTCCTCAACTGACACCTGAACAGAGGGAAACAAAGAATATGGTAATAATAAATAAAATCGAGATCTCAAATAAAATGGTCTGGGACCATAGATTGAGCCAAGTCTGAAATCACACTCACATCTGGACTTTTCAATTATATAAGCTAATAAAATTACTTTCCTGCTATTCTAATCTGAAAAATATACATTTGTGCCAATTAACACAAACACAAATATGACTAAGTGTATTGTGGGAAAATGTTTTACTCTTTATAGTCTTTGCACCTGGCACAGGCAAATATAATGTTGTTAATTATAAATAAAAATAAGACATCAAGCTAGTATAGTGGTGCATGTCTGTAATCCTAGCACTTAGGAAAGCTGAAGCAAGAAGATTGCAATTAAAGCACCCCTCCACAGCCGCTTACACCTAGGCTCAAAATAAAATAAAAAGAACTAGGGATATATACCTGTGGAAAGGCTCTGGGTTCACTCTTCATCATGGAAAAAAGTTCTATTTACAAGTAAAGTGATTTGTTTTAAAATTAGTAAAAGGAATCTGGATTTTTCTCAACAAGTTATAGAGGATACCAAAATTTGTCTCTTCAAAGTGGGTATTTAACTGGATGAGTCAACAATAGCTGATAGCTGCATTTAGCTGTCACTGTTTTTGTAGTCCATAAAACATAACACAGACAGAAGCTTGTGTTATAAACCACTGCATTTAAAAAGAAAAGAGAATTATGTGTTCAAATTAATCAGAGACTTCTGTTACAAGTATAAAAACACATTGCCACATGTGGATAGATTTACACCAATGACATCCCTACTAAGCTTGAGTAAGTTTCAGGATTGCTCCTGGACAAAGAAATACTTCATGATTATTTTATGGATTGTACGTTGTACACTCCTAGAAAGACCATAAAGCTCATTCATCATAATCAAAGGATGATTTGCTTACCACAGTGAACACAGCCATCTTCCAGGGAGGATGTGATCTCAATTATCATTGATTCTACTTTTCTTCGGAAGATAAGAGAAAGCATTGCTTTTCCGGCCTATGAAAGAGTGAGGTGAATTTTTCCTAGCCGAATTGCTTGTTTTCAATTCCTTGTTTTTGTTACTTTATTTTTATGCGCAGAAAGGAATATCTGTTTCTTTACAACTGAAACAATAGTTTAGCTATGACCTGGACATAAGTATGTACTGCAGATATACTCAAATATATAACTGTGCATTAGAAAAGACTAAGATAAAGGTAACAATGATCAGTCTGAATATGTATCACCTTATTATGAAATTCTAATAGCTTACAGGCAGTGGGTAATTATCTGTTTTAACTACCTATTTTCCTCCTTAAAGATAAAATTATTATGAAAAACAAAGCAATATCCCTCCATATATAATGTAAAAATGGCATTTGTCATACTTTCATTTCAAGTAATTAGTAGCACGTAAGGGCTTACTATGGCCATTTTGTTCAATGTTTTGTAGTTGTTTTGCAGACTATTGTTCTTTTCTTTTCCTCTTTGTTTTAGTGATTTTTCTCTAGCAGCACTCCTTGGTTGTCTACATTTTTATTTTGTGTATCTATTGTAGTTGTTTGCTTTGTAGTTATTATTAGGCTTACATGAGATTTGCTTATGACAAACTACCTTAAGCTGATAACAACTGAATATAAACAGCATAGGGAAGTTACCATTTCACTCTACCATCCCCCCATTTTATGTTTTTGGTTTCACAATTTATATCTTTTCATATTATGTAACCTATAACAAATTATTATTAAAAACAGATTATTATGCCTATTATTATTTTAAGCTTTGTCTTTTAACTATCCTACTAAATATATGAATGACTTATACACTTCCACTATAGTACTTAAGAATTCTTACTTTGACTGTGCGCTTATTTTTAGTGGTGAGATTTATGTTCTCCCATAATTTTGTGTTACTAATTACTGCACTTTTCCATCAGTTTGAAGGAGCCCTTCAGCACATCTTGTGAAAGAGATCTGCTTATGTCTTAGTTACTTTCCCATTGCTTAGAAAAAATATCTGAAAACCAATATTAAAGGAAGAAAGTTTTATTTTAGCTCAGATTTGTAGGAGGTTCTAGTACATAGCCAGTTCTTTCCAAGGAAGGGCAGCTCTGCAGAGGGGCAGCAAAGAGGAGAAACTGTCTATGGAAAGGCAGGTAGGGAGCAGTGAGACTTCTTTCTTTTTTCCCCTTTTTATTCCATCCAAGCTACACTCAGGATAGGCCTTTCCTCTTCTGCAAGCTCATCATCCACACACAGAACTTGCTGAGCCAAGGAATGGATTTATCCAGTATCACATGTCCATGATTCAGTTACTCAATAAAGCCTCACCTATGAGAACATGAGGCTTTGAGGGGACATCTAGATATAAGCAACAACAGGTGGGGATAAGCTTCTTTAGTTTTTATTTGTCTGATGATGTTTTTATCTGTCTTTCATTTCCAGACAGCTTTGCTAGGTAAAGCATTCCTCATTTGCTCTTTTCCCTTCAGAATTTTGAATATATCATACTTGTTTTTGGCCTGTAAAAGTGCTGTAGAGATGTTTTATTGCTATCATTCAAACTCCTTTTCATTTGATGTGCTTCTTGTTTTTTTTTTTTCTTTTTTTCTTCTTTTGGGTTTTTTTTTTTTTTTTGGTACCAGGTATCAAACTCATGACCTCAGACTTGCCAGGCAAGAGCTTATGCCACTGAGCTACATCCCAGCCCCTAATGTGCTTCTTTCTTTTGTGGCTTTTACAGTCCTCTTTTTGTCTTTTCTTTTTGAAGGTTGCATTATAATATGTGTTGATTGTAGTCTTGTTCAGATTAAATGTGATTGGAAAGCTTTTCTGAGATTTGAAAATTGTTCTGCTCTTCTTTAAATAAGTTGTCTGACTCTTTATCACTCTCTTATCCTTCTTAAATTCCTATACAATTAACATTTCCTGTTTTGATACAATATTGTCCTATAAGTTCCATAAGCTTTCTTCCTTCCATTTCATCATTTTTTCTTGTATTTTTCTATTTTCAAATAACCTGTCTTCTGGTTCACAGGTCCTTCCTTCTGAGTGATGAGTTCCATGGTTGATGGCCACTAGTGCATTTTTTCCATTTTGTTCATTGCAGGCATCCTTCCTTTAATATCATGCCTATTTAAAGACTATTCAGACTTATGACAGAGGCATGTTGTTCAGACTTAGGACCTACCACTTAGACTTATGCTCTGCCTGTTTATTTTTTGGTACAATTCTGTAAATCTTGTTGATAGAGTCTCAGAGTCTTCTTTGTACAATACACCTTATTTATACAGTACTGGAATTTTTGGTGATTGTAGGGTGTATAGTGTAGTATTATAGTTTTATATTCTGTTATACACTACAGCATTGCATGTAAGAGTTATACAAGTAAAAGCGAAGTCATCATGTTGCAATTTCCTTTTACATTTCTTTGTTCTTAATAGTGTAATATACATAGTATATATGATTCCTCATTTAGCAACTAATTCATTTAATGACCTAGTTGGAGGAGTGGAACTAGGTCATTAACTGAGGATTACCTGCATATGTTTCAGCTCTGATTTTCTGAGTGTACATTGTATGTGTTTAGTAATTTTGATCTCTCTGTTAAATTTCTTCCTTTTGTTACAGGTTTCTTGATTACAACGAATTGTTTCTTGACATTTCTTGAAGATCTTTCAGCTTCTTCAAAATAATTATTTAGAATTTTTTCCAAGAAGTTTGCAACTCTCTTATTTCTTTATGGCTGGTTTCTGAAGTTTAATTTTGTTTCTATGACAGTGTCATGTTTCCTTGACTATACTTGCCCATTGCAGATGGCCTTGGTGCCTGCACATTTGCAGAGGTAGGCATTTAGCCTTGTTAGAGAGCCCAGATTTTCTTTTGTGTGAGAAAGTCCTTTACTAGTCAGCCTGATTAGAGGGTCTGGGCAGACAGACTGGAGTAGCCTGAATGTTTCTGCTGAAGTCTTTTGACAGGTTAGCCCAATGCCTGGGTACCAGGTTGGCTGGGATAATGCTTGTAACTATGGAAATGGACCTGAAGCCTGGGGCTCTGACATTAGCCTGGAGCCTTAATCCATGGACCATAGTGAAGCCTGGATCCCAAGGGGCTTATGTGGCACTAGATTGGACTGTTAACATAAATCAGTAGCAAGAAGAGTGGCTAGGTGCTGGGATGAGCTTGCTGGAAAGCCTGGAATATGAGGGATTGCATCTGGGTCCCAGATCCACAAGGACTTGCTTGGAGCTTTTATTAGAGGGTATGATTCTAGGGCTTTTCTCTGGAGGACATAATACTAGGGTCCGCTTTGACCTGGATTCTCGGTCCAGTGGAACAATCTTGGATCCTGGATCCAGTGGTACTGGCCTACAGCCTGCCTCTAGTCTGCTAAATAGGACAAAAATGTAACTTGGTGAGATGGGATAATTTGGAACCTAGTATCATCAATATCTTCTGGCAAAGTCAGGTTTATAAGCAATGATCTAAGACCTGAGGATAGAAGCATTAGCCTAGAGCCTCCATCAATGGGTACCATCTCACTGTTGAGGGTCTAACGGAATGCAGCCTGGACCCTGGATATACTGTCACAAGCCAGAATTCTGTGTCTGCTGGAAGATGAAGTCACAGAGTCTGGCTGGGGCTTAGAGGAGTCCAGGCACTGGGTAGGCATGGAGGCTATATCTGTAGGTGTGGCCTGTTACCTGAGGTTAGGGTTGATGAACTTGTGGGAGAGGGGTCCTGAGGTCTAAAGCTGGCTGGTTGCACCCATTTACATGCTGATATGTTCCTAGGGTGGCCCTGGAGATTGAGTTTGCAAGGGTTAGCATGGTACTGGGGTGAAGGTAGCTGGGGCCCATCTGGCACTGGTATGTGTTTCAAAGCTCAGTCTCCTGTTATCTTTCTGAAGCCTAGAACCAGGAGGGGCTTATCCAGCACTGAATTTTGCTGGATGGGTACAGATTTGGGTTCCAAAGCAATGTCTAGTGCTAATTTCTGTCTTTCCCCCAAGCAGATAGTATCTTTCTCTGTAATGTGCTGCCTAGGCTTGAGGGAATGGTAGCATGAATAATATAAAACCATTCTTAACATTGCCAATATATATTTTTTAAATCTGTGCCATATCCAGGTACTGTACTCTCTTACATGGAATCCTTAGCTCTTGCGGAGGTATTTTTGTGTATGAATGGCTCTTCAAATTGGTGTCTTGGGATAAAGGTGAACATAAGAGATGAGCACTTCAAAGTCCTACCCTTGCTGATGTCTGGTCTGAAGTTCTGTTCATTTACTAAATTTTAAGTATGCTTTCCAGGGATATTTTTACCCTGTAGACCTTCATGCAAAAACAAACAAACAAACAAACAAACAAATGAGTGCTGACCTTTTCCTTACATTGATGTGGCGTAAGAAGGACATTAAATATATTTTTGTCTCGTGTTGTGTCCCAAGCATGTACATCTGGAAACATGTGTAGAATACAGTATAGTAGCTGGATAATATCATGTGAGAAAAGGAGGATAGAAGAGACAGCTGCTGTAAGTGAGAGTAATGCAAAATGTTGAGAATGTTTGATGTGCTCAAGTCTTTTCTCTCTCATTACAATTACAAAGACGGCACTGCTGAGTTGGGTGCCAGACAGAATTATCATCATTCTTTGCACATTCAAGCAAAGACCTGGAATCTCTCAAATGTGAGGAATGACATCCACATGTCTATTTCTACAAAATCTCCTTGGTTATTCCAAAGCCATGATAAAATTTTCAACAGGTAAATGACTGACCTAGCACAAAGAAGTAAATAAAAGCTAAGAAAGAAATAGAGATTTTAAAAATGTTTCACTGATTCTTAGGATTTTTAAAAAAAAAAATTTAAAAAGCTTATAGTGCACACTCACATCTAACATTTGTCAGAAGAATGAAGACATATTTTGAGAACAAATGGTAGGATGTGGAGAAGGCTGCTGGAAGGTTAAGTACCACGGATGTATAGTAAAGCAAGCTGAGTGGTCTAAAACGCACAGAAGCTGTCAGAAAGTAGAGACAGGCCCTGTTCAGGTGATGTTGTACAATCTTCTTGGACCGACCTCTGATCTTGCACAGTCAAGCTGAAGGAGGTAAGAGACTCTATGTTTAGCCTCTGCTCTCTGTGTCACCCTATCCTATTTGCTCTTCAAGACCTCAGTTAACCTTGGACTCTCAGTTTCAAGTTTCGAACAGGAGAAGTCACAGGGTTCCAAATCCACTTGCTTGGCACCACCGAATCTAGGCAGAGTATCTGTACTGGGCATCTACAGTGAGGACTGAGGGTGAACTGAGAAGCGCAGGAGTTCTCAGGCGAGAATGAAGAAGCATGCACTTGCAGGAGAAAAATGAAAGAAAAAAGATTCTGGGTATTTGCTAGCTCTTACCTTAGGATCCATTCTCAGCAACAGAGGAAATGGAAACAATTCCAGTGCTAGAGGACACAAAGTAAAGACAGCAATCAGACTTAAAATGACCTCGAGTTAATCTCCTTAGGCAGGCATAGCTAGGGAAAAAATCATGTGTATTCACGCCGCTTCTCCATTCTTCTCATGGCCAACACAAGTTATAACCCTCACTCACAGGATGTGTACTTAGTTCTTCCTAAATGAACGTCAAGGGTAATACCAATATTAATATCAATGCCCTCTGCCCCCTAGACATGAGGGGTTACTCCTTTGGCCACAACACCCTCAGAATTAATTTAATCTCTTTTTCTAAGACTGCACTGTAAAAAAGGAAACACACACACATACACACACACAAGCATATTTCTGTTCTTGCATCCATTTTGTGTGACCTTTCTTTTTCTTTCTGCACAAGCTCTCATTTTAAATTATTCATCAACTTTTATAATTGATTGTTAGCTCAGAGTTTGTCAGACAATAGCTTTGTGAAGGTGCTAAGATAAAAATAAGATGTGAAGTAAGGGGTTTGAAGCTTCTACTCTGTGTGACAGCGGCCATTTCACACCTGGAGTTCCTTTCATTTTGGGTACCAGGGTAAATGAACTTTCATAAATTAAATGTGCTCAGATGGAAATGGCAAGAATGCAACTAACATGTACTATTTATATTTGTATAGTAGAGGAAACAGAGCCCACAAAGACAATGAACGACAGAACATGAGAGCAAGATTAAGCATCCTGTGAAAGTAGCACCGCCTTACTTTTTTGAGTAATTGCAAAAATTAGAATATGCTTTTATTCAAATGGTTTCAAATTACTTTGTGGAGATCAGACATGTCCTCAAGTAAAAAAATGAAAATAACTTTATAGGACATAATGAGGTCCTTGTCTCCACAGTGTCAAGAGAAAATTCGAGAAAGCATCTGAATAGGGACTTATAGAATAGGAGTTAGCAAACTATGGCTCCCAGGAGCAAATTCAATCTTCTTTTTCTCTCACAGGGACTCAGCTCCATGGATTCATTGGACATTGTGTACAGCTGCTTTAGTTCGGCAGAGTAGAGTGGAGTCACTGCAAGAATGACTCTGTGACCCAAAAAACCTAAAATATTTATCATATTTAGTACCTTTTAAAGAACTTTATTTTCTAATCTCTGCTGTAGAAAAAATACAAAGGACAAAATGAGACTCTGGGAGAATAAATTTTCTGATTTTTTTGCTGATTTTTGGGAAGCAAGAAATCTCCACTTAGAAACAATAAGTAATATAATTTAAATTCCAAAAATATTTTGTAGAAAAATACTCTTTTATAAGCACTATAAAAGGAATCTTAACTTGATGGAGAATTTGCTGATGACTTCATTAAAATAATCATGAATGGGGGGTTTAATATTCCAAGTGTAACAGTTCATAATAGCTACTGCAGTCATTTTAATGATCATTAACAAAATATTATTACCTATTTCTTTTTGAAACACATGGAAGAATTTCAGATTTCATATCTATAATATATGCATACAAAGTACATTGATGGGAGAAGCAAATCACTGAGAGAATACAATTTTTTAAAAATGAATGATACATCTGTATATAATAAAAAATGCTCCAACTTTTACAAAACCTATTTCACAGTCTTGGAGTACATTTGAAAGGTTCAGGCGTGTTTTTACTGTACCTGAAGTCAAGAAAGTCTTTTAATTGCAAACATTATGTTCATTTCCATATGCTCATAACTTCGAATGTGGTGAATAGCAGACATTTTGCAAGATTTATTGGAGTGTTATTTCCTCTAGGCATTCATTTGGCAAGCTTTTATGTGATGAATGCATTTCTAATTGGGATTATTTACATAGGCATCTGGGTCCTGGTTAGGCAGGCAAGAAAGGGACAGGTAGACTCGGGTTTAAATGCTGCTGCAGTTGATTTAACATTTTCTAAAGTGGGGAAGCAAGATTCATATTATGACATTTCTAGTAGAGGTTTGGTGTGGAACAGGTAGATTTTATGGCTCCACTCAGCTCTTAATGTCTATAATTCCATATCCCAACAAAATTTATCTTCACAGCCCCCTGGACACATGTTAAGGAGCAAAAGAGAAGAATATAAAGAGATCAGGAAACAGTAGCTTAGACTGAAAATTTGTTGATTTTGTGGGTTATATTAGGATGGAAGGAAAGTATAAACTTAAGGAAAACAAATGAGGATTTTTCCAAAATGTTATGTGTTCATCCAAGTGGGGCCTAGATATAAAATGAGAATTTAAAAAAATCAGAAATAGATTGCTCTGGGAAGTATTTTTGTGGCTTCATAGTTTAGGTTATGTCCATCTAACACATCTATTAAAAATTATTTTTTAAAACCACTGTCAGGGTGGATAGTTAGGTGGCTTTATTTTTTTTTTTTTATTTTTTATTTTTTTATTTTTTTTGGTTTTTCTCCGGTACCGGGAACCGAACCCACGACCTTGCGCTTGCCAGGCAGGTGCTTTGCCGCTGAGCTAAATCCCCAGCCCTAGGTGGCTTTAAATTATTTGGCATTTCAGTCTTAAAGAAAAACAAAATAAAAAATAACAATTACCAAAGTGGCTTTCTGTATGTCTAACAGGCCAGTGGAAGAATAGTTCTCGTTTGGTAGACTTTATTGGCACATAGCTCACAGCACAGTAATGTAAATGTCTCATTGGAAGAACAAGAGGCAGACTGGGAAGAGACAAATGAAAAATGGAATAGGGACAGGACCTGTGGAAGCAGGAACTATTTGTTCTGGTGAGTGTCTATTTAGGAGGAGTTACGGATAAGATGGAAACTGTTTAACCATGACAGAAAAGTAAGCATATTCCAAATGTGTGTTAGCCTAGAGCAGGGAGGGATTTCCTCTCATGGCTGTTCAACTTTTAACCCTGAGGGGATCTAGTTTTCCAGTGTCCAGTGTAATCTAAACCGAAAGTGAGTAGCAAGTTACAAATGTAGAGTTCACCCTCACTTCTTCCCTGTGAGATAACCATGACTTTTAAAAAAATTTATTGTTAACACAACAAACAATTTGAACATATATTGGCTTCAGACAAAAATGATTCATTATGCAGATTAGAGGTGGCTGAGTAGTTCTCCATCTGGCGTGTGCTGAGGTTGTTCCTATGGCTCGCTTAGCTGAAAATCTATAGGCCTAGTGATGGCCCCATTTGCAGATCTGAGTCCTGGGTTCTCACTGTTGGCTAGAGGACAGTTAATATTCTCCAAGTGGTTTTTAAATCGCTGCATACTGTCTCCTTGTTAATTAGCTTAAATTTTATTTAAATAAAAGCAAGCATCCATTCTAATCATTTCTCTTCAGGGCTAGTCCCAGATATCAAATAGTACTGTTTGTGTTTTATTAGTTAATAAGATCAAATTAAATAGGCTCATTTGCTTGATAGGACACTCTATAAGTATCTATAGACTAGGGTATAATTCACAGGAACTTTTGGGAATAATCCATGGCTATTTTACCCGGATTGATGGGAGTACTCTTGAGGTATAGATAATTGTGTTGGGGAAAATTTAAAAATCTGTCTTTAGTTATATAAATTTGGAAAATGAAAGTATGAACTTATTCAAGCAGAATTGCTTCATACAAGACTCCTCAGAATTTCTGTTAGGTTTACCTACACTA
This sequence comes from Chinchilla lanigera, assembly GCF_000276665.1. Classification (NCBI taxonomy): domain Eukaryota; kingdom Metazoa; phylum Chordata; class Mammalia; order Rodentia; family Chinchillidae; genus Chinchilla; species Chinchilla lanigera. The sequence continues at coordinate 21,370,330 of NW_004955433.1, read as the reverse complement.
TTAGAAGGAAATAATGACTATTTTATGCAGCATTCCCAAATGAATTTTATCGTGAATCTCCTTTTTTATGGACTGCTATAGGAATCAAACACTATGGAATACATTTTGGAAATTACTGAAGCAACATGATACACACCTAGATAAATGGTACACAGGACATGTCCTCGGAGATCTTAGAGTAATAAGTGAAAGAAAGCAAAAGCTGACAAAGTGTAATGGGGTCTGGAGGGAGATACCCAGTATTTGGAATCAAGACACTTAATTATTATTTCCAGCCCTTTTGGTGCCAGTGATATTATCTCTCTGAGCCTCAGATATGTAGAGTGGCAATACTAATACTGTGTTGTTATACAGAATGGTTTCAGGGCTCAATTACAATATAAAGTCTTTTCCAAGTTTTTCAGGATCAAAGTACTGTTTTTATTACTTTTCTGTCAACACCATGATCTGCATCTGCTTACCAAACAAAGGTGACAGAAAGATTTCAGGGTAAACTTGGTACAACGCAAATATGTGCACATAAAATAGTTTAATTTTTATTAATAACTAGTAAAACAGATTGTATCTCCTGTCCCTCTGGTGACAGCATTAGCAGAGGATTTTACTACACAGATTTGGAGCAGGGTAATTAGATCTCCTGTCGGCCTTTTCTTTTATCATTCAGTTCTGAAATCTACTGTTCTCTTTATCTTTATTCCTGCCACAGCTTTCTGTAAAGAGATAATATTCACCTCAACTGTAACATGTTGAGACATATTGTAAAAGTGAAAATGTTTTAGAACTATGAGTTAAGAACATCACAATTGTACCACGGCGCAGTGATACCACCTTCTGTATTCTCACCAGGTGATATGGATATTTCTCTTGCTCTCTCTTATTTATACCTCTATTAAAGAGTGTGCTCATTTTATTCTTCCCTTCAAGATTGAGTTGGTTATAAGGTAGGAAAAGCATCCTATAAAGTAATATATTTGGGAAAATTATATTCTTCTTAAATAATTATATTGTAATTTATATCTTTATCTCTGACAAGTACAACAGCAAGAAAGGCTTTTTTTCTTTAACTCAGAGTATCCAATTGTATTTGGAAGGAAATTTTCTTTAAAAAATTAGTATTTACAGATATCTAGCAGTGCAGATGCAGGGCATTGCTCAAGGGTAACGGGAAACTTTTTCTGACATGTCTCAGAATTCTTCAGTTAATCATTTCTAGGTTTGCAAATTCACGGAGCCTCTTCATGAATTTGTTTTACTTATGTTAAATATTTTCTAAAGTTGTATAGCCAAGAATCTAGCCTACTTGATTCAAGTCATTGGGATATTAATTATAATTCTGTTGAGGTGTTTCAAAGTTTTTGATGATCAAAGTACTGTTTTCTTTACTGTTCTATTAGTACTATATCTCAATTTGCTTACCAAACTGCAAGAAGAACTCATTATTTCTCTTACAATTATGAATCTGAGACATACTCTTCAACAAGACTGTCTTACTGGCATAAGCTTACCATGGTGACTACATAATTTCAATACAAATAAAGAAAGGTATTTGGTATTTTATTTAAGTGATATAGTCTAATTTGGAGAAGGTTTGTTTATAAGACAGAAAATGGCTCATAAACTTCAAATTCTGCTCTTGACAATAACTTATGATATGGACACTTGGATACTTCTTTTCCCATGAAAATCTTGCAGAGATCTTTGACAAGTCAGTGCTCATACCACACCCCAATTGCTACATCTAGAGTCTACTGTTTTTAACAACTCCAGAGATTCTTCATGGTTGCAAAGAAATGTTGAGTCTTTCAACATTACAGTGACATGGTTAAGGCAGATACTGTCTAGTAATAAGACAGCTATTCAGGGTCATTATTTCTTTTGAAAGGAAGAAAACATTGTTTTATTCCATCTTTTCTGGTGTTATATGATGTATGTTATAAGTTAAATCTTGCCAAAACAATCAAGTGTGATCCAAGTGTACATTAGAGTTTAGAGTTTCCATGAGAACTCAGCGAAGAATCCTTCTTAGCAACAGTACTTTAGACAACCTATTTAGCTCCATCTCCTAAACTTACAATTTGTCATCTAAACTCTAGTGCAAATATCCATGCTGTAGGTTACTAAGTGAATTAAGCAATGCACTGCAGGTCAAAACAGCTAACACAGTTCTTGGTACAGAGTTGGTACTCCATAAACAGTAGCTGATTTTGGGTCATTAATTAATTCCGATCTCTCTCTCACTCCCCCTCTCTGATAAATGTCAAAGATAAGTATGAAACTAACAAGAATAATGTGAACAAAAACTCACTGTTTAATTATTGTATCTTTTATTAACAAGGCACAGTGTGACCTATCAGTACATGTACACAACTATAATGATTGGGGCAGGGTAATTGGCATATTCACCCACTGCACTTATTTATAGTTTCTTTGGATGGGATCATTCAAAATCCATTCTAGCAGCTATTTTGAAATATCCACTAATTGTTGTCAACTATAGTTCTGTTCAGCTCTGCAGGTGATGATGATCTGCTGGTCGACAAGGCAGAGTGATTAGCAAGGAGTCTACACATCAAGGTAGGATCTGCAATTGTGGCATTATTTTGTGATAAGTATATAACACCACAGTTTGCTTTTCCAAATACTATTAGAGAAATGCAATTAAAATGTTATTATATAAATGCTAAGACAATAGTATATATGTGCTTCTTGTGTGGAAATATTTTCAGCAGTAAGTTTTTGAAAAAACTAACATTGGCTCCAATCCCCTTCTGACATAATTTTGGATGACTAGGATGACATTAGTAATCTTTCCTTTCACATTTAATACACTCTTGAAAAAGGGTATAATCCTGGGTGAATATGTACGGAGTGTAGGCAAGGTATTAACACACACAGAGGTGTGACTTTTTCATGTGATTGTGAGTCAATTTTTATTTTTCAATATTTGAAAATATTTCAATTTCCAGAAGTTATATCTCTCAATACTTTTGTGTATTGTTCTATTGCTTGAAAGGTTGAACAAGATGCACATGGTGATTCCTACATGTGAGTCCAACACTGTGAGAGGTTGAGGCAAAAAGATAAAGTTTTTAAAGCCCAAGCTTGGGAATTTCACATCTTAGTGAAACCCTGATTCAAAGTATAAATAAATAAATAAATAAATAAAAGTAGAACAGTCTTACTAATATATACTTTATTAGCTACCTCTATTGAAATATTTGTTTAAAGTATATTTTCAAAATTTTATATATAGTGATTTAATCTAGCTAAAATGCATTTTGATATATATTCTGCTATGCGGAGCCATATTGATTTTTACTATTGTTATTAAACATTGTATCATATAGAACTGATTTTGAACTTCTACCTTGTATATAAGGGCCAATCAAAAGATATGATGTGTGTTTAAATAAAAATAATTTACTAAAGTAAAACACACACTGACATTAACTGGGTAGTACTCCTCTTCACTTCAATCACATTTATCCCATTATTCTTGTCACATTCTGAAGCAGTTCTGGATATTCTCTTTCATGAGTTTTTTTAAGAATTGTAATGAAAAATACAGTGAATGCTTTTGCCAAGTGTCAACCAAAAAAACACTGAAACTGCCATCTTACCATTTCTGCCTGTTCTCCAAAACAAAATGACGATGAAAAGTAAACTTTTAAAAATAATTGTTAGAATTTTATCAGCACATATTTGCAGTGCATGAAGTGAGGGCAGCAGGCGAATGTATATAACACCTCTACATTCTGTTTTAATCCATTTTCCCTTCACACCTACTTCCTTCTCTGCACCTCTAAATCCCCTGTCACTATTTCATTCAAATCTATATTACTGTTATTTTTATTTCATGTTATGACATATAATGCTGGGTATTTGGTACTGTGGGTATTTGGTGCTTATAACTGACAAGATTTAAGGTAAACATTTTAAATCCAAAACATTGAGATAGTCATCATAGTGCAAGTAAATATATTCAAGATAAAAGACATCCAGAAAAGCTTCAGAAAGTGGCAGTAATGAAGGAACAAGTGTATTTAAAGGAAGAAGGATTACTTTAGTGGAGTTCATGACAATGCATCTTTTATTATCATATATTTTTTATTAAAATATTCATTGCATCCATTGCTCATGCTTCATATACTATTTATCACTCTGTTTAAGGTTGATTAAGGGATAACTCAGTGTGGGACACAAAACCCCTCACAATTCAGAGGTAACTTCCTGCTCCAGCCTACTTGCTACCTTGGCTATTGGCTTCTGAAAAGTGACGCATTTCCTACAGGAAGCATCCTTATCATCCTTATCGTCCTTATCCTGCCGCACACTTTCATCACACCTTGATGAAATGCCATCCCTTGATGCCTCCTCTTCAACTGATACATCTTTAAGGAAGAAGAAGAAGGAAAAACAAAGAGTGTTCGTTGGATATTTCCTAGGTGGCTGGCAACAAGAGTAATTATTCCCATAAGTTTTTATCCTCACAAGATCTTTGAGTGAAACTTATTTTCTCCTTATTTGCATACACGATATATCCAAAGAAGTGAAATGTTAAGAATCTGTCCAATGTCACATAATTAGTAAGTGGCCAAAATGGGAGTTTGTCATTTAGACTTGTCTTGAGCCATAGCCTACTTCCTCTTATTTAGTGCAATTTTGTTTCCCATTTCAGAAACTTCAAGCTGTTTTCTTTTTTCTCCAATCAGCTACATTTCAGCATGTACCCATATCACTTTTTTCCTCTGTATTATACTGTGCAGTAATATTGGTACACACTTATGATCTTAGGAGGTATTTGGAGAGTCATGCAGGATCACTCTTTGTGTCTTCAGTAGTTAGCACAGGGCCAGGAATAGAATAGACTTGCAGTCAGTGTATTGTCTAGTCTTTCATTTTGCTTTCCAGTTTGGTTATTTTACAGCTTTCAAAATAAATCTCCGCTGTACTGCATGTAGCCAAAGTGGTTTAGAAGGGACCATTTTAATTAAAGAGACAGCATTATAGTATCTGAATGTTGTCACACTTCAAGAAGAGAAAAATTTTGTTCTTTTTAAATATATACCTAAGAGTTTGCATAGGAATTGTTTCTAAGCCATAAAATTATTTACTGCTGCACTGAAAAGAAAATAAAATCAATTTCTCTCCAAATATTTATGAGTGATGGAGATAAAGTGTTAGCTAATACATCTCAAGGAGATCTTTCCACGGAACCTCACTACTGCTATATTTCTTTTGAACTATGCTCCACATTTCCTCATCGGCTATCTCCAGATATTAAAGTAAAATTTATGATTAAAAAATAGAAAATGCTGAAGTCCTTGAATTCCAACAATTTGAATGAAACGTTCTGTGACACAAATGCTTAGCAGCTGATTTTTCCCCTTTGTCTTATTTCAATATTTTTGGAGTCAAAGAAACAGAAGTAGTTTTTCTACATTTTCTTCTGTCACCTCTAGGACAAGAAAAGTGTCTTGCATAACTAATATCAGAAAAAATTTTAAAAACTCAATGTTAGTATCCTTCCTGGCTAGCAAACTGATTATAAAATATTTGAAATTTTATAATTAGGAAAACATAACTGTTTTACATACATCAATCCTCTAATTTATATCTTTGATACAACTATATTAAATGTGGAGTAGAATAGTCTTATCTTTTATTACAAATATAGAAATTACACTGAAATGAGAGGAAAAAGAAATAAAAGTGATTAAGATGTGATATGGATATTTATCAAATTCTCAAGACAGATGTAATGCTATGCATCATAAACATATATTAATAAAAATTTGTACATAATGTTCACTGAAATTATAGGGGTTGACAGTATTAATATAAGAATAATTGAAAGTACTCAATGTCATGCTCGTTTGGTTTCATGATTTTCTTTTTGGTGAAAGAAAAAATGATAAAAGAAGTAACACAAGATGCTTTCCCATGCAGGAGACCACTATATTAAACAGATACATGCTGACATGCTCCCTGAGCAAGGGCAAGGGCTGGAAACTTCATCACTTCTCCCCCAAATCCCACCCTAGCTACTCACTGTATGGATTCAGCTTCACTTGATTGTAGCCATCTTGAGCTTTAATCACCACGACTCCCCATAAGTAAGCCTAGTTGATTTCCCTTGCATAATTTCTCATCATACCATAAGTAAACAAAATCACCAGAGTGATATGTGAAGCTTCATGATTAAACCCAGGCTCTAGACATGTGCCTGGCACTTGAAATAAAGCAAGTATATTTTGGCTTGGATGAAGTGGTTTTGTGTTAGTTCATTGGACTCTTAGTGAAATTGTGGGGATGTAATTGGACTTGCTGTTATCAAGGACTGCTCTTCTACCAGTAAGTCCTGATAACTGCATTCTGTGCAATGCTGAAATTTTGCGCTATTTTCTTCAGTATCATGTCACCTTGAGGTTAGGATCTTCAGGTTCTGGGCCACCCTTCAACTCTGTAGCCCACAGTATAACACTACAAAATAAGTCCCTTACTGCCTTCTACATTTGTGGGCAAATGGAGAGAGAGAAGTTAAGGAACAAACTACAAACAAGAGACACACTTATGCAACAGTCAACTCAAATCTATGTGCTTTAATTTCCAATTTAGAAATGTCAAAATAAAAATTAACATATCATTTTCAGTGGAAAGAAAGTGAAAGCTTGCAAATTATATAGCTATCCACCCACTGAAGAATTTTGAGAAGAGTACAGGTCACAGTGGTTCTGATCTTCTAATTCGCAGTGCTGAAAACTTCCCGTAGCATTAAGACTTCAGATAGCGTCTCTCTCCATGCTTGGATGAGGAACAGAAAGTAATTTAATATGAGTCAAATCGTATGAAAACGGATCAAAGTGGATATTAAATATCTTATTTTATTTTATTTTATTTTTATTTTTTT
>NW_004955433.1:21288945-21363091 GCF_000276665.1 Chinchilla lanigera | reverse complement strand
TATATCCAGAGTGTTTTATTGCATTTAATTTTTTATATTTTCCTGATTAGAAGAGATATCTGGGAAAAAATACACACAATCAAATGATAAAGTAGCACTGAACGTTGCATGAGGTGGAAAACAGCCCGCGCAACCTGCAGCATGTAACAGAACAAGAACTTGTGAAATTAGGACCAAAAAAGCAGGAAAGTAATTATGAACCCTTTCACTTACTCCGGGAAAATGAGTATGCTCTAGTTCTACTGATTTCTGTTTTCTTTTGCCTTTGTACTCGAGGTTAGTAGAAATTATGCCTGAGTTCTGTGAGTAAAATAGACAGTCAAGTGCAGTTTTCACAGGTATGATTTTTCACATCTGTCAGTGTCTTCATAGGTGTTTTGACAGAAAAATGGGAAAGATGCTATCAAGAGTGGCTTTCCAAAGGTCATTTTAAGTCAACCTTACAATTCTCTTTTGATAAGGGAAGAGCAGAAGAAGGATGGTCTCTGCTCAGCTCCAGAGGATTTTATTTCCCTCCTATGTAAACCACTCCACGTCAGAATAAGAGTTTATATAAAATTAATGGGTTCTATATACCATGCCTAAATGACTTAATTTTGAATATATAGACATTTTCAATGATTAAATATTAGTATGTGGAAATTGAAAGGCCTCTCAGGAATGACAGAGCTCCCAACCTTCCATTATGTTTTGTCTAAAGCAGAATTTAAAGGTTTTTAATAGACTGTAGAAGGGACAGAAATCTCCATATATACTGCCTAGCTTGCCCTGATTTATTGGTGGATTTCCTGTGGAATTTTTATGGGGTATTTGATTTTCCCTGTGGGACTTATTAACTCCTGATTGAGTAATGTAAATTTCTAGCTAAGATTAACCATAAACAAAGCCAAAATTTATTTATTTTATGGGGGAAAACTGAGGTTCTGGGATCTGCTGTTTCATTTTGCAAATAAATTAATCTGTCAGACAGTTCTAGAATATTTGGGAGGGATTAAGAAAAGAAATAAATTTGATCTTCTAAATTCTGGGTTATGCATTATAGTTTTAAAATGCGGAGTGGTTCAAGTATTTTATTTGAGTTTTCCGCATTTCCCCTTTTTCAGCTTATAGGAAAAACTTCTGGGAGATGTGTTTTACTTCTCCCTGCTAGCTATCCTCATTCTCAGCATAAGGATGGCATTTCCAATGTCCTTTAACAGATGAACATAGATTTTCTAGCAATGGAAAAGCTAATGATATACTTGTACTGACAACTGCATAAACCCATCACACATTTTTTCTATCATCCATTTCTTAGAATAAATGGCTTTTTTAATATAATGAAAGACCTTCCCAAGCATAATGATGACATTTAATTGAGGAAAGAGCACTGCCCAGAGAGAAGAAACATTTAGGAGTTGGACTTGATGGAGTAAGAAAGCTGATTGGAAATGGGAAAAAAAGGAAGAACTCAACATCCCAGACTTCCTGGCCTGAGTAAGTTGATGACAGATTTACAGATGGGAAAAACATGAAGGGGAGTAGATTGTTGGTGGAAAGGTGAGAAAGTTAATAAACTAGCATTTGGATATGTTCTGTTTAAGATACCTTTGGGACATCCAGGAGGTCATACTGACATTTTGAAATATGGATTTGGAACAGAGCAGATAGTGAGGATATACTTACATATTTTGGAGCATTTTACAAAAACATTCCTCAGAAACCCTGAGAATCAAGATTATAGTGCAATTTTTAGTTTGTTTCTGCTAAAATCCTGACTCATAAATGGTTGTGTCACTAAGTTCCTGGTCTTTAATAACTTAATTAGTAAAAAAGTGAATCAGTGAATAAATTTTTCAAAACACATTATTAGAGAGAAGGAATTACATAGGGTTGCAAAAAGACATAAATCTTTTCAAATGAAAAATTTTAGCAATCACTCATTACTTATCTATGTAATGTAATTTTTTATACTCATTCATCAGTAACTTCAAGTATTTTAACAATTTCAACTCTGTATTTTTAATGTTATATCCATCAAACTTTGATGCAGTGCTACTTAAGAAAATAATTCCAAAGCTCAGTATCTTAAGACAATAAATATTCATTCTTTCTCACATCTGCTCACATAGTTTGGGGCTCACTTGGCCTATATTGGATTCAAGCGGGCTTGGCTTCAGGCTGCAAGTTAGAACCAACTTTCCACTTTGTGGCTTGTGTCTTCCTGGGAATAAGAGCTAAGCTGCAGACAGAAGTATGAAAGGAAACATCTTAGCCTGTGGGCATATTTCAAATATGTTTCCTCACATTACCTACAAAAGTCACATGGCTGGTTCCAAAACCCAAGGACAGAGAAACCTATTCTGTACATAGAATCATAGAAAAGTGGTAAATATTTTCTGGACAATATCCCACCCATTTCATTTGCCAAATTCAGGACCTAAAGTTTTGAATATTCCTAGTGTTAGGTGAGAAGATTGCTTAAGGTATATCTTTCTTTGAATGAACCAAGTTATTTCTAAGGGCGTTCCTTTCCTCACTCCTGACAAATGGACTCTATATATTTATAGTTTTTATATTTACACAATGTCTCAGGAGGAGAAATATTCAAGGCTTTCAGTCTCTGAACATTTTCATAGTCCTCTATTATTTTAATTTTCTTTTTTTTTTCTATTCCATTCTCTCTGTGCGTATTGTACTGAATTTATCCTTTCTTCTTCCTGGTATAAGTACCTAAGTTATATGTGAATTCTGGTCTTATTTTCCTCAAATAAGCCTGCATATTATTTCCACTTGCCTACTAAACAGTATCTTCTTCATGCCAAAACCATATTCAAACACTAGCTGACTATTTTATTCATGCAGCAAATACCTATGCCTTCCTAAGTACCAGGTATATTGCCATGTCCAAGAATAAAATTACCAGCAAGAAATCTCTTGAAACTCATACAGTTTTATTCTAGTGAATTAAAGACAATAAAATTACAAACAAAAATATGTAAGAAAAATCTTATCTAATGATAAGCAGAATACAGTGATCAGAAGGAAAAATTGATAGGCAATAATGAGGTGTCAAATTTGGATGGGTATCAGGATGGATTTTAAAGGATGTGACACTTGAGTTTTACTTGAATGACAAGAATGTGACAGACATGCACTTCTAACCCGATCAGTAGGAATAAAATTCTAAAAGTATAAACAGCTGGTCCCTATGGGTCTACAAATCTTAAAGTAGCAAGCATGACCTCATTAGATAGAAAATCACAAAAAAAGATGAATATAGGTAAGAAAAGGAAGAAAAATAAAATCAATAGATAAATAAGTGATATTGAGACAAAGCAGGAAAAAGACCTTTTTAGTGCTTGAGGCTAAGAAGTAAGATTTGGGTTTTATTCTAAGGATGATAGAAATACAAAACTTTTATAGACAGTAATACCTGTTTTTTCAAAGACATAATCTTTCTATGCTGTGGAGAATAGATTTTTTTAGACATAGCCAAGTTTGGAAGAAAAAAACAAAACTTATGTGGCCAAATTGGTAATGTAATACCACTTCCTTGCACAATGATGATAGACTGAATTGAACTAGTAATGCTAAATAGAGAAAAATTCACTAAAAAATGAAAAATTTAAGATAGAACATGAAGGTAGAGCCGGTATGCCTGGAAATGCATTGAATATGAGGAGACGGGGAAGGGAAAGAGGAAGTAAAGATGATTAAGATGTGATTTGCATATGTAGCAATTCACAACAATGGATGCATTGATTATGTAATGCAAATGTACACTAATAAGACAAGAAAAAGAGAAATCAAGGATGCCCTTCCGGTCTCTGGTTTGTGAGCCACATTGCTGAGGATAACACCTACTAACATGGAAAAGAACTGGGAATGATCAAGTTTGGTTCTATATTTTGTGCTACTTTGTTATGAATTAAATGTGATAAAGATTTCTATAAGGTCATACTAAGAACAAATATTTATTATTAAATTATTTATTAAATAGTTAATTTAAAGGTAATAATTTGATAATTCAATTAGGGCTGTAAATCTAATCATATACAGTAAATATCATTCTATGGTTTCATTTTAAGGTATGAGGAAAGTGTGACACAGAAGAGGATAACTTTTTCAGCCACATGTGAGAAAGCTAGAACGGAGATTATGCACTTCCTGCTAGTACAGAGCTCTTGATCTGTCTCTTCCTATTATGACACAGAGTAGGTAGTTAATACACGTATTTAAAGTGTACATACCTATAATCCCAGAGCTCTGGGGAAGGGGTAGCAGGAAGGTCACAGTTTAAGTTCAGTCTGGGCAGTTTAGTCACTTTGCTCGACTCTGTCTCAAAATGAAACATTTGACATAGGGATATTGGTCTGAGAGAGAGAAACAGAGACAGACAGACAGACAGAGAAAGAAAAAGGAGGAGGAGTAGAAAGAGAAAGAGGAAGGAAAGGAAAGGAAAGGAGGAGGGAAGGAAGGAAGAAAGGAAGAAAGGATGGAAGGAAGGAAGGAAGGAAGGAAGGAAGGAAGGAAGGAAGGGAGGAAGGGAGGAAGGACAACTAGATACTAAAGAAGGCAAGAGAAAACTGTCTACACTCTACCAAGACTTAGCCTTAACCTTTCTCCTTGAGTCTGGCCACATTCTACTTAACCAAGCAGATACTGCTGCTCTACCAAAACTGATCATTCTGGACAATCCATCTTCTTGTGACTGAGATTTCTCATAGCCAGGTGATTGCTCTTACCATCTCCATTTTTTAGTATTTTTGTTTCTTTTCTCCATATCTTTGAATTTAACCAATTTTTCAAGATGTTGCACACACTAGATCATGAAACCTTCCTTTATTTGCTCTAGCTTACACAGATCACTCACATAATTTTCTTTCTTTACTATTAAACTTGATATTTTTATTTTATATTTTTTCATTTAGTTGTCTTTAAGTCTCTAATGTCTTTGAGTTCTCAAGCCAGAACACACTGTGGTGTGCACTTTCATATTACTTTTATGAAAACAAATTAAGAAGTAATACATGGACTTTAAAGTTAGATCTAAGCTCAGATACTAGTTCCATAATTTATCTACTCTGAGCTCTGAATTATTATTTAGCATCCCCAAGCTTTCAATTTCTCTTCATGTAAACTGATCCACAGTGGCTTTACCTCATCAGGTTACTGTATGCATGTATTAAATGTAGTATGCAGAAACTTCCTTTCTGATGCTCTGAATATTGCAAATTCTAAATAAGTAGTAGAGTTCCTATTTTCTTCTTGTTTACATCTTAGTGTCTACCCAAGATTTGAGATCACCATAGGAGTTGCTACATGCAGTGTGGACAAAAGCAGGAAAAAATGTAATTGACTATAAATTTTTATACCAAAGATTTTGTTTGTTTGTTTTCACCATGTAATACCCCACTGTGACTCACTTGATTTTCTGAAATGTTCTTCTTGATCGAAGTGCTTCGTGGACTGCAATTTTGCAAATTGAAGTGGATCAAAATTAGTTTTGTCAGAGAATTTCAGGACACCCTCAATCCCCACCTGGAAATAATTGGAGACACCCTGGGGTATCTCTGACCCGGTCTCAGGAATCACTACTATCCATATTACCACAATGGTGTGTTTATAAAAACTTAATTGACAGCAGCAGTTCATTAGTAAAGCATGACTGAATGAGCATGATTTGCTGATAAACTAGCTAGGACTTAAAAAACCATGAAAAATGCTTTCCTTCTTCCCTAAATTTAAAAATTAAAAGTCAAAGTATAATGTGTGCATACATTTGTGTTTAATAAAAATGAATGTGAAATAAGATGCCCCAGATATTTGGTTCCAATGGGAAATCTGTTAAAATCAGGGTAGGCATTTAGAGATCTAGATCTACTCAATATGCTTTGTATCATCTCATGGCTTACTAAAGGAAGAAAGTCATATTCCTTCTTCATGTGTCTTTCCTCTAGGATGCACACAATTAAAAAGAAGAAAGGGAAAAGAGAGCAAAGGAGGGTAGAAGGAGGAATAGAGAGTCTCGGACCATGTTTATCCTGTGTTGACTGAGTTCCCATAAATGCAGGAGGAAATCATCCTGGGTGTCAAACTTCTAGAGGTGTGGCAATACCAGAGGACCTGTACTTCAGCTGGGCAACTGCCCATCATGGATTCCTGAGAAAGAGCTCTCTCTCTGAAGATCCTCAGCCCATAAAAATGGGTGAAGGTCTATGTTCTTCATGAAGGATTTATGGCCTAGACTTGTTTGCTGACTTTGTGCTGAGTAACTCGTCCTCTTCAGACTTGTATTTTGAGATATTTCATTTTTGAAATAGATCCCTGTTTCTTAGCCCAGCAAGTGAGGAGAGGAACTTTGTATTATTCCAGACTTTTTGAGCATTTAAAGGTTATTCTGTGGCTGTGGCCATGCTCATTAGCAAATGAGCTGCACAGAGATTTCTCAGCCCAGAGGGCTCACAACGAGGAGGGATCTCATTAAGAAGTCCACTGGTATTCCCTTCCTCGCTCCTTTTCATCTGTTCACTCCTTCCTGAGACAAGCACGTCCCCTCCTGATCTGTGTGATTTGGCCAGAGGCTTAGACTTAAGGAAGGAAGTCAGCCACCCAGGAAATGTAAATTTAGGGGAAGCAGCCTCCCCTGAAGCCCCCAAGGATCCTTGCAATACTAATTACAGCAAAGGTGTTGGCCAGGCATCACACCCTGAAGCCAGTGATAGTGGGCCAAGGGCTGGAGATTCATGGGCCTCCTCTATTGTTTTTTTTTTTTCTGAAACATTTTTGATCTTAATGTTTTCTCTTCTACCTTCCCTGTGATGACTTTCTGGCAAGTCAGAACATAAGAATAAAATTTGGTTTGAAAAACTCAGTCATTGCAAACATCAGAACAGCTTTTGTAATAATATCAGTGACAGGTAATGTTGTTCAACAGGTTGAACAATCACAGGAGAGCATTTTATGTGTTATCTTATTATGACACCTATAGCAATTCAAAGGTGTTAGTGGATCTACTTTGAGCTAAAGGAACTATGACTTGCAATAAGTGGTAGAATCAGATCTTATATCAGATCTGTATCACATCATAGCCTAGGCTCTTTCCACTGTCAGTGAATGAAGGAATGGATAACTGTAAGCCCAAGAGCATCCACCAAGTTCAGCTTTAAGCATTTCTGTAGTAAGGGGAATATCTTAGGGGCTAAGATTCTTCTCAGAAATCCAAATGTGAGATTTGGGGAGCTTTCCACCCTGCTCATACTTGCTCTAGATCAGCTCTCCTCTGCTTCTGAAGATAAATTCTATTGATTATGTTGATTTCAGCAATAAGGTCTAAATTGGATCCCATCTGAGATGTGTTCTTTGATAGTGATTTGTTCTTTTCCTCTGAGTTTGTTGGCTTTGGTCTGCTTTCTTTTTAGTAGGCAAAGTGTAATTAAACTTGGAGGCATTACTTGAATTCCATTTCCCAGTGCTCAAACTTTCTCCTCCAAATCAATCTTACCACAGAAAATGTCAAAATTAAAATAGATCTGGAGGTTTAAGAAAGCATATATGAAGGCTGGCTCCAAGAAGTGGACAATTTCTTTTTTGTAAGATCAAGGTCAATGAGCTGACAGTTGATGAAAGGTCAGGGTGGGGGTAGGATAGAGTAGACCAAATTAGAAATGAGATCACTGCAAATGTATTCATAATGTATTTAAGCAAATACAAATTTAGTTCTGTACTAGTAGGGAGACAGTGTATACTTTTTGGATTCTCTACTTTCTGTCTGTTTGATAAGAACTTAAATGTCTACCTCAGGCTTATTGGAAGGTGAGATTGAACAGAAATAAGTTGCATTAAAATGTATAGAAACATGTCAGTCACAAAGGAGGTATTAGATATATGCCTGTTTATCTAAATACCTATGTATCTATGCATAATCTGTACCCAGACAATTCTTTGTGACTCAAATTCTTCATAAATAAATTGAGCATTGTATACCCTGACTTGGAGTTTTTACTGTGTTTTCCTACTACTTGGTTTCTAATCATGAATTGGATGAATTTTGAAAATGGACAAAACTGGAACCATCTTCATAGCCAGAATTTTCTCAGTAATCTTATATGAGAACTTTAACAATCATTTTATACTCTATGCAATGTGATTTCTGCACATGAAGATAAACCTTGCAAGGTCTTTGTAAACTTTCAAGCCAATGAAAAAAATCAAACACGTGCTACTCTACCCATGTTTGCTGTATCATCAATAATGAAAATGGTTATTAGTTTAACATGGGAGACTGGAAAATTAAGACAAAAATAAGATGCAAGCAATTAGTAGGAAGCAATTAGTAAGCTGGAACAAATAGTCCCATAGTGGCCCTGAATGTCTATTTCATTAGAGAAATCAGAGAATGTTGTGATGAACATGAATAAAAATATACCAGCATACCAGCTACATCAGGATGTAGGAGTTATGGAAGGTCTACCACTCTCCCAGTGCTGGTCATGGCCTGGTCTCCTCAAAACAATAAATGTCAAAGGGGAGTTTTTTACTATTGTGCCAAGGATGACTTTGCAAGTAGGTTAGAAATTTTGACCCAGTACAGACTGAGGGTAACTATGAAAGGGCTTGAGTCCAAGGCTACCACAGAAGGGCCTTGGGGCCTAGTGAACACCTCTGGTTGGGACCAACTCAACCATTTGCACAGTTTCTGATTGGTAGATTCCCAGAAAATAGCCTATACTATATGAATAACATTTTACTGATCAATGCAGAAAGAACATCAGAAATAATGTCATGGTACTTATATCTAACTTTTTCTTTTTGAGAGAGGATCTTCCTGTGTAGTTCAGATTAGCCAGGAACTCATAGTCATCCTCCTGCCTCATCCTCCTGAGAGCTGGGATTGCAAGTGTATGCTGTTTTACCAGGTACATTTCTCTTACTTTAGCCATGAGACCTTAGGCAGTCCAGAGAATAACCTAACTCAACATCCCTTCCCTTTCTGACACTATGACCCAGTGGTTTTGAAAAAGTCATCTCTGGGTTAGCCAAATAAATATCCTTCAGAACTTATTAGAAATGCAACATCTGAAGCCTCAGCTAGGCCCATGGACTCCAAAATTCTGGGTTCAGGCTGAGCAAACTGTTTTAACAAATCCTCTAGGTGACTGTGACACCTGCACAGAATTTCTGCACAGCTCTTCCCGGCACTCTCTGAACACCGCTTGCTCTCTCCAGCTAGGCCCTCCCACCTTATGTCCTCTCAAATGCTTCTTTCATTTTCTTGTTCTAACTGGACTCTAAGTGGAGGACATAATGTATCTGCAACTTTCTTAGGTATCTAAAGTATATTTCTTTGTGAAATAAAATGTAAATAGGGAAAGCAAGGAGTATATGATGAGTACTGTTCGGGTCCTACAGAAAACTTGGTAATCACACTAGAAACCCCTACCGTATTCCAGGCAGAATCACAAATCATGTCTCTTACAGTGAATAATCATTATACTGACTAGATAGCAATCACTTTTGGTGTTTTTTTTTTTTTTTTTTTTTTTTTTTACTTTTATGACACACATATATATCTCCATAACCTGAATTTTATTATTGCTCACAGCTTTTTCTTCATTTCACATGACTTTTAAGTCTCTCTTTAATCTACAGTTTTCTTCTCCATATTTTTCCTTCCATTACAATTTCTGTGATGAGAAACCCAATCATTTGACATAAAATTCAATCTGGTTTTGTGATCACATATTGATGATGCAGTTCAACATATTCCTTTGTCCACTGTAATTAGTATCCTCATTGAAACTCAAATTATTTCATCTTTGATTAGTGGATCCTATTCAAAATGAATTTTAAATCCTTTGTGACATGGTCTTCATGGTCTTCCTTGATTTTGTGTCACGTTAGACTGTCACATGATGTTCCCAGTGTTTTATGTACAGTTTCTGTGTCAGAATTGGACCCATCCATTTCTCCAAGAAGCCTTGGCTTCTATTTCTGAGAAATGCTTTTTTTTTTTTCAAGAACACAATTTGGTGCAAAAAGTACTCATTGCTATGATAACAGAGAGGAAAGTGGGTAATTTATAGATAGAACATTGCTCATCATCAGACTTTTAAAAACTAATATTTCATGCAAAAGTAATGGAGAAGAGCCTATGTATGATACTAGAAATCATATATACATGTAATGAAATACAGCAGTACATATATGTATGTATTAATGCATAATATTTGAAAATAGCCAACCTGAAGGATTTTACATCTACCAAAACTAATTTTCAGATATAAAGAATACAGGCAAATTGTTAGCAGTAAGAAGGACCTCAGGGAATGTTGTACTCATTTGATTTTTCTTGAAGAATCTGCTAAAGAAAGAGCTTCAGAAACCAAAGTAGCTAAAAAGATATTAACATAAGGATGGTTGGTAAGAAAATAATTTTATATATAATATTATGTATACATATATATAGCAAGATAGGGAGAGATGTGTACATACTTGTCTGTAGAATAAAGCTAAATTAAAGTGAGACTATACCATGAGTTATGTACACCCTCTGAAATACATTTATATTGAAAACTGGGTGAATATTGGTAACTTATAAAAATATACTGTTTCACTAATCATTTTTGAGAATACTAATATACACATTCTGAGACTGTTGTGTACAATGTGGATGAAACAAATAATTAGAATATACTCTAAAATTACTAGTCACTACACCCTGTGATACTTTTTACAAAGAAGATTAAATGTAGAGAAGGGGTTAGGTAAAAGCTTTGCAGTTTTTAAATGGTAGGTATTCAAGTGAAGTCATGAGGCTTTTTACCTTAATATATTGTAGTTGATATGTCATATGGGAAAGTCCAATCAATTCACTAAAATTATTCATGACATTTGTGATTCTGGGGGAGATATTTTCAATAGTGTTCTTATTTATTTATTTATTTATTTTGGAGAGGGTACTGGGAATTGAACTCTGGACCTTGCTCTTTCCAGGCAGGTGCTGTGCCACTGAGCTATATCCCTGGCTCTGTGCTTTTTTAATGTAACAATTCAATTGTTTTTTGGTTTAAAATTAAGAATTTTGTGAGAAATGATACATCTAAATATTGTGCAGTTTCTTTCAGTTAGCTTTCTTCTTAAGAGAATCCTGTGACCCTCCTGCTCTGTCTTTTTTGTCTTCCACGTTTATCACTCTTTCTTATTTCCTTTTCATCTGTTTCAGTTTCAGGATATAATTTTCTGTTTTTCGACTTTTGGAGGGATGCAGTGACCATAGTTTTGTTTGAATTCTGATTTTACTTTTCTATATTGTCTTATCTGCCTAGTTAATGTCTTTTGGTTTATTCTGAAATTTTCTTGTACAATTTTGATCACATTTGTAGGCACAGTTTTCTGACATGTACTTTTCAGACCCTTAGGCATGTTGTTCTTTCCCGTATCCATCCATAACATCTTTATTTAAGACTTACATTTGACATTCTGTGATTAAGTTTTGTGAGCTTAGTTTTTCTACAATATGATATAATTTAGGAAAATGTTCTAAATTTGCCGACCTACATCCTTTTATTACTTTTTAAATCAAAATATGACATTCTGTTCCCTGAAGTTTCTTAGCTTTTCCCCCATTGCCAGTTTGCTCTTGGCCCTTCTTTGCTTTCTCACGCCTTCCTTCCCAGAAACCTCTCTTCAGTTTATACCTCTCTGCTCCCACAGAGCCTTGCAAGTCCATTCTGAAAATTCTAAGTTCCTCACTGTTCCTGTCCCTCCAGTTCCCAGGTGGGAGCTCTGCCATTAGAGAGGTCAGAAGCCCTTCCAGGTTCAGTGAACACTTAGTGGCTACTTCCCTTCATTACTTGGCTGGTTCCAAACCAGATGTCCTGCTGCTGGCTCTTGGTGAGCTCTTCAATGTCAGTGAATGTCGTGATTCTTTGTGTGTTGTAAATGTTCTTTATGGATGTGTTTTTTCTCCCTAGTTGTTTCTTATGTTTCTATGTGGTATTTGGAAAGTTTGAAACAGTTAGATTCTATATCTATATCTATATATATCTATATCTATCTATCTATCTATCTATCTATCTATCTATCTATATCCTATGATTACCAGAGGTCTTTAAATGGAATGAAATTCTTTCTTTATTGCATTTCTGGTCACAAAAATTATTTTTTCCTCCTTCCTCCAAACCCGAGCCTTTCAAAATATGCGAGGTTAGAACATCTTATTCACAATTTCCTCATTATTCTTAATTATTTCTCTTCACTAATTAAAGATCTTTTCCATTAGATCTCTGTACACTCTTTATCATTGTTTTCTTACGGTCTTAGAAAATGCAACATCTGCATAAACCATTAATTCAGTACCTGGTCTCATGAGTTACTTAACATATTTATAATTAACTATTTTCCACCTCAGTGGAACATTCCTCTAGTCATATCTGAGACTTCACTACTAACAAAATCATTCACAAAACTTTAATTTCCAGTGCAAGTACTCTTCTGTAGTCACTTTCTCCTCTCTTTTTCTTTCGTTTATCCAATTATGCACAAGCCAAAACTACTTTTACCTTGTTAAGACAGTATTTGTTCACTGTAGATATTCTTTGTGTTTTAATTTTTATTCTTAACAGTATAGATGACATAGCTCATCATTAGTTCATTCCTTCAAATAAATATACCTTCTCTTTTCTTGTCTATTACCCCCATTGGAATCATTTGACTAAATCCTAAGTCTAGTTAAAGTTTAATTTTTTCCTATTCTGTGGCAAATTGGAACCACTGAATATAAGTGGAAAATAAATAGAAAAACAACACTGTAACTTAAGGTTTATTATAAGCACTGTAGACTACCAGAGCTTAACAGCACTTCTTTATTTCCTCTCAATTAAAGATGTCAAACTTCCAAATTCCATTTTCCTGCTCCCTGTCAAAAGATAATCTAGTCTGTCACTGAAAAATCTATAGTCTGTATATAGCAGAAAGTTATCTTCCCACTATGGAATTTAGCCTCCTACTTGTATTCATAGCTGTAATCCCTGATTTTCCTGTTATCATGGATGATCTGTATTTGCTTCTATTCAAGTTTACCTCCTAGTTTAATCATTGGGTTCCATTCTCTTATATAACCGGCCCAGGGCTCTGTTTCTGTACCTATTTCCTTTTCTTCTACACGGCCATATCTTTCTTCTCTACTCTTTAACACAGAAACACAATCAGTAACTAGCTCCTCAAAGAACAAGAATGAGAGAAAAGTTTCTTGTTCTGTTAATCCCTTGAATCTATGGAGTCTCTGCTTTTTCATTCACATAAAATTAAAAAAATTAAAAGTACTGAAACTCCTCAGTAACTGCCTCCATTTTCTTTCCCCTCCCTAATCTGTTATCTGCTGCAAGGCTTGCATCTATCCTCCCTCCTTAGAATAGTTTTTACCATCCGGCGGTGATCTACATTTTGCAAAAACAAACAGCAAAGGATTAAAAAAATGACAAATTTCAATTACTGTATTTGTTGGTCTTTCACCTTTGCTGTCAGTACCAATCTCTTCCTTCTATAAGTGGAACTGTTTCAGGTGGAGGAAATTACAGCGAAGTACTTTTTTCTTAATCCCGATAGGGCCCGATCTCAATATTTTTTCTTAGTTGCCTGTTTATTTCAGACCTCTAAATACTGTGAGTCTCTAGGCCTTCATTTTCTTTTTTTCTTTTTTTTTTTTTTTTTTCTCCAGTACCAGGAATCAAACTCACGACCTCGTGCTTGCCAGGCAGGTGCTGTGCCACTGACCTAAATCCCCAGCCTCTGGGCCTTCATTTTCTCTATATCTATGAAGACAGTGCCTCAGCTTTTAATTTATAGATTTATACTAGAATCTCTGCCCTTCACCTACTTAGTACTTCATTTTATATTTCTGGTTATCTCTAATTCCTCAAAATTCTAAACTTTCCTTTAAACAATCTTGATTCCCATGAAAATATGGAAGCCTACCCTTTATTCCTTCTAATGAAGTCACAGTGGCTAGAACATAGCATGCACTGTATAAAAGTCAGATGTTAAGAACTTGATTCAGGTGCTTTTTATATTGAAGTCCTTCAGTTGAATGTACTATTGGCATGAAT
Organism: Chinchilla lanigera; assembly: GCF_000276665.1. Classification (NCBI taxonomy): domain Eukaryota; kingdom Metazoa; phylum Chordata; class Mammalia; order Rodentia; family Chinchillidae; genus Chinchilla; species Chinchilla lanigera. The sequence goes on along the minus strand of NW_004955433.1, from coordinate 21,349,001 downwards.
GGTGTTAATGAAGAATTTTATAGCATTTTGACTCACTTTTAAAAATTAACATAAATTGTAGTCATCCATGGCTATATTGTATCCATACTGTAAATTTTCCATCCTTTTAAGAAGGAATTTCATTTTAAAAGTATGAAGTACTCTTAGAAGAACAAAGATTAAAATTCTAAAGGCCAATCCTTGTAGAGTAAGTGTGAAGCTGAGTAAGTACACAGAAGCCATACAGTAAGAGCTTTACAACCTAACAAAAAACAGTCTTTTTCTTAAATCTTAGATAATATTTTTCCATTGGAAGTTAATGAGTGTTTTGTGGTATTCTTTTTTATTTTATTTTGTGGCATGGCAGTAGTGAAATATCACAAACTGAGTAGCTTGACAATGTATTTATTTTCCCATCTCAACAAGCTAGAAGTCTGATGTCAAAGTGTGGGCAACCCATGCTTTTCTGAAGGTGGGAGCGGAGATCTATTTCAGGACTATCGTTAACTTTGAGATAGTTTCTTAGTTCACTTGTAGCTGAACAACTGCAAGTTTTACAGGACTGTTTTCTAGTGTGTGTAGCTCTGTGTCCAAATGACCCCCTTTTAAAATAAGGACAACAATCCACACTCATTCAGGGGACCACATAGTATGACAGCCTCTGAACTTCACTAAGTATAACGATAAAATTTCTATTTTCTAATATGCTCAGGTTCTGAGGTAAAAGGGGTTAGAGCTTCAACATAAGTATTTTGGAAATGACTTAACCCTTTATATGTGTGATCATCCAAAACATTTGCATTGTACATTAATTAAAATACCACTTTACTAAACAGCACTGTGCTTTCTCTTATCAGTAAGAGACACATTTGCTATGCAATAGATCAGAAAACCTTAACTTAGGGACCTTTGTAAATTTCCTGTTTTGAAAGTAGCCTGTAAAAGTAGGGGCAAGGATCACCATATTCACTGCCGTTGAAGAATATTCACATGGTAGGACAGAAAGAGAGAGTCAAACACGGAAATGGAGCCTGTACCTCTTTATTTCTATGGGTGAGACTCAAAAAAGTGTTCGTTTTCATGTCTAGTAGCTTTCACCAAAGTTAGGCCAAGAGAAGTCAAAGTAATTTAGATTCAATCTTCTCTGAGAAATGAAATGAACAGACGTTTTATTAAAAGGAAATGAAGAGGAAATTGAACTTTCATATTTCATTGTGCAATTGCAATGACAAAAAACAATATTCGTGAACAGAAGTTTGAAAGATTGTTATTTATATGTCTTTTCTCCCCTCTTGAGTTCACCTACACTCTGCTTGCTCTTGTCAAAATCAGGGGCAAGGCATTTTTCTCCCATCCGGGATAAGCCATGGCAATAACTGAGCTAGTTCAAGTTAACGTGCTCTTTACAGTTATTTTTAAAGTTTTATGTTACATTTTCCATACAGGGTAAATTTACTTAGAGTAGTTAACATTAGAAGAAGGAATAAAGGTTCTGATTTATTTTATAGCATTATTAGCTACCCTACAAATAAAAATATATTTGGCCTTTTTTAATCTTTTCTTGAGAAATGCATGGCTCCCGTAAATGCAATTATAAAGAGTTCAGACATTGCTTTAGCTAAGTTTCCTATTGAGAAATCAGAACTTATATTTTTAGGATTCTATTTCTCTTAAGTTGGCCCATTCTAGATATAGATAATGTGACAGAATTGAAGCTGGTTATGACTGAATAACTTAAGTGAAGGGAGGGAGTTGCTTACCTCATTCTAAGCACTGAAATGTTGACCTTGGTGGTCAGGTGAGGTAATCTACAATATAATCCTGAGGGACTCCTTATAGGACATTATGAAGGGGTTCATGGGGATATTGTTAATAGCCAAAAGCACATATAGAAACAGAAACAGGAAACTGTTTTCTGACTGTAGATAGCCCTGGTGTCTAAGGAATGCATCATGTCAAGACAGCCCTCCTCTGTCCTTCCACACTATGGAGCTGTCACTAATTCATTTTTTTGTCATTAATTCTTAATCAGTGAGGACCAAGAGTATTAACAATGAAGATTAAGAACATCGTCAGCCAGGCTACCATGGAAACACTGGCCATGATGTTGTGTTTTTCTTTTTTCTTTGTCATGATGTTTTACAAATGATTATTTCTTCCTCACTGTATCTGTTCCCCATTCTGTGTAGACATTCAGGGGTCCTGGTCACAAAACGCCCCCATGTTGTAGTTAGTTACACCCTAGGGCACTACATTAAAGGCAGATGCATGGGAAATGTGCATATGGTGTTTTGTCGTCAGTTCCCAAACTACATGCATCATCTCTGATCGCGTTAGTGGTCAGAGTTAGTCACATGCAACCAGTTAACTTCAAAATCTCAGATATCTTTGGAATATCTAGTGAGCAATAATGCACACCCAGCTTTTCTTTTGATCAACCAAGATCTGCCTTACATTGCTTTCTGTCTCTGTACTCTGAGCTTTGGGCCGTAGCATTGCTAGTGAGGGAGTAAGCGAACATTCCATAAACCGTAAGCAGTGACCATAAGGGACAAGGTTAGAGAGTGTTATGATGTGTCTAGATGTCCTGTATCTAGATGTCTCACCTGTACCTAGATGCCCCCACCCAAAGCTGCATGCTTTCTGGATGAGGCTTTTTCAGAAGAGGCTGAATCTAAGTGTGTGATTGATTCACAGTGCAGTGCTAGGGTTAAGTGTGCTAGAACTAAGATTGGTTGATTACTAAATCAGTCCACTTATTGTTTTGGCAATGCACTAATTCCGGTAGCCTAGACAGACTATAAAGGGACAGACAACAGCTATTAAAGTCCCTCACTTGCTTTGTTACTTTCTGCCCACCGTGAACTGTTTCTCTTCTGTGACGTCCCTCTGCCACACCACCTTGCCTCAGAGGCAGCTGACTATGGACTGAAACGTCTACAAACTCCGAACTAAATAAACCTTTCCTCCTCTACCTTGGGGTTTCAGGTAGTTTTGCTTCAGAACCAGCAAACGTAACTAAGACAGAGAAAAGTTGGAAAGAGTCTGTAATCTGCACCACTTATGACTTGGGAAAGTTATTCAAGAGTCAGATTATTCCTTGAGGTTTTCACCCACAAGTTTATTACACTGTCAACTCTCTGTCTTTTCCATTGTCATATCCATCCATAGGTTCTGTATCAATAATAAGAAAATTAGGAGAGCCAGGGGGAAGAATAGATCCTTGGAAGGATCAAAAACTAATATTTATTTTCAAAAACTCTGACAGGTGACTTTTGTAGCCTGTAGCTCCTTAAAGGCATTATTTCTGATATGGTGCTGCTTCAGGCCTGGCTTGTAAAGTTCAAGGAAGAGCTAGAAAAGAGGAATGGATTTGCATTCAAGTAGAAGAAACTGAGATCTAACGGAGGAGCTTCTGCCCTTGAATGTGGTGCATGTGGAAATCAGTTCTCAGTAGAAAGCAATGGACAGCAGCTGTATGTGCTTTTCGATATCAAAGGGCTGATGTTTCCGTAATGAAACTGGATGTGTCCGTAAATGTTAACTAATAGTCTCTGATTTTATTGCTAGGACTTACACATCAGAAGAATACACTTAGGAGAACGTTAATAGTCATTCTAGGAAAATAGTGTTCTCTGGATAATTAAGTTTGGAAAATGCTGCTTAAATAGTTAAGGAAATATGTTTGTTGCAAGATTTCTTCAGTTTTTAATACGAGAATGAACATGCTTACTATCCAAGGGAGAGACATTAAGAACCATCTCCTCCATGTTTGTTGATGGTACATTTTTTAATCAACACAATCTTCATTGCAAAATGCATACATAGAAATTTTGAGATGAACAACCCTTTCTTCTTGAGAGTTTAAGTCCTCTTACTTTTGTTAAAACAGAGGTGTAACCAACAGAGTGTCACTCTCCCTCATATTTGTCAGTGTCAGAAATGTAAATATCAGACACAGGGAGAGCTTTCTTAGAAGTAATCTTACTGTTATTTCTTATCAGAGTTTTGCTTTCTTGGCCTTTGAGTTTTCAGTGTGAATTTGAATGTCACTGAAAATGCAATGTTCAACCTCATCCATGACTACTTTCCACCTTGAAGTCCATACAGTCTGCAATTATGGCTTGTTTGTGCATACAAATGTTCTCCCAGGCACCTGCATAATTCACTTGCTCATTGATCCCATTTATAGAAGGATGATTTGGTATGCACGCAAGCCACAGATAATCACACAAACACTCAGAAAGCTGTCTGTTGTGTTCCCCACACTGGACACTTGCAGTATCGGTGAGGCAAAAATCTTAGAAACAAATCTTATAGATTTTCACTGGAACAACTTGTTCACTCCTGTACATCTATCTGATGCTGAAAAACTACCAAATTTACAGAATCCAATGCATAAGTAAGTATATAAGACTTTGTACATGTAGGATAATATTAGTCTTAGTAAAAAAAAAAAAAAATGCCTCACTTTTCAGCATTACAGTTCATCAAGGGCAGAAGCTGGTCATTTATGAGCCTGACAGAAGACATTAAATGGAAACAAAAGAATCTGACATTTTCCAGTTAGGAACACAGACAAAGGATCAGGCTGAAAATTGTATTGCTCCTAGAGAGTCGTTTATTGTATTTGCACTGAAAAGTCAAAAACAGCTAGAGAAATCATCCTTTTGAATTCTTCATTTAGTGAATGCATTCTTGAGCCATTGAAAACTTAAGTTTTAGCTAAAATTAAAATTCAATAAAGGTCAGTTCTCAGGGCAATGAAAGAGATATCAGAGTATAAGAATAGCTAAGTGAATATCACTATGCTGACCTATAGCAGTTAATAATAATGATTTTTAAGGCAGGGCAAGAAGAAGCAAACTACTTCTGTGAAAAAAATGGTAAAACTACTTAAAGAGAGTTGGCTGGGGGGAGCAAGCAAGAGAAAATTAATATCCCTTATTAACATAATTAAATATATTTCTTGCTGGGATCATTACTAGAGTAATTGTCCATAGTGGTTCCATTTTTATTAAAGGGAAGCTTTTATTAATGGTAAGCTAGATTATATTAATGATATCAAATACTTTCAAATATATTTCAATAACACTTTTCCAGGATGAATTTTTTAATCCATGTACAGAAATGAAATAGATCACTGAAGTCTTTTAAGTTATTGAAAATTTGAAAATCTGGCTGGAGTGAATACCACCATATCTTATTAGGGAAAAGTTGGGTCTGATAATAAAAATCACTGACTTTACATAACACTAGAGTAATAGGTTTGAGAAGGTGGATTTTATTCTTTAGTTTTGGTTTTGGTTTTGGAATATGAGAATTAAAAAAAAGATACATGAATATGAACACATGGATGACATGTTTATGACCTGTTACAATTAATTTAAGTCATGTATATTTTAATGTAAATATTATTCTTTCCTAATTATGCACACATATTGAGATACACTGATAGATTAGCAAGCTGGCTAAATATTTTAAAACATTTTTAAAAATTATAATATACTTTAATATACACAAGAATATTAGAGATTATGATGGCAGTAATAAGTCCGCCTCTTAGACTCTAATCCTTATCGTACTTCTATGAAGTGGATATTTCAGAAATTAGGAAAATAGGGTACTATTTAAACATGCTTGAAAATTTCTAAGAATATACTAAGCCTTTTATAGATGCATTATGGATAAGATTTTTCATCGAATGAATGAGTAAAAGAATAAGTACCACACATAATGAAGTAGACAACAGCTTCCTGTTTAGATGGAAAATGAATCTACTGCTACCCATGGCATTTGGTGATGATATAATTTAGTCCCTATACCCAGCACAGTTATGCTTCTTAAATGATTTTTTAGGAAATATGCAAACAGCCATTTTAGTATTGGATCCTGTTTCAATGTATTTTATCAAGGATATTGAAAGCAAATGAATACACAGAGAAAAAGCCAACTCAGCACAGTGATGTGTGCCTCCACGTGGTCCTGTGTCCCTAATGTGACCATTCAGCTGTTGACACCCCTTTTGTCATGGTTTATATCCAGATGTTCCCCCAAAGCCTCGTGTGCTCATAAGTGGGGCTTTTGGATGTGTTTGGATCACAGTGCCCATGGGAGGATCAGCCCACTGATGAGTGTATAGCTAAGTGTGATGTTCGGCGGAGACTCCTGGGCTGGAGACATGGCCTGGAAGAGTGGGTCCCTACCTCCTCCCTTGATTTCCTCTCTGATTCCTGCCTTCTGTGCCATGAGCAAATCTCTGCGATGCCCCTCTGCCCTGCTGCCTCCCTTGGAGGCAGCTGACTATGAACTGAAACCTTTAGAAACAGTGAGCTGAAATAAACCTTTCCTCCTTTAATTTGTGGGCTTTGTGTCTTGCCAAGAAGAATGTAACTAAGGGACCTGCCAGTTCCAGGTGGATCTTGGGGAATCAAAGAAACACAAATTATTGTGGCACTAGATACTCTAATTCTTCGTTTTTTACTGACTGCTCCAGATAACTACAAGGAATCACACTCTTCCATTCCAGAGCCAAATACAGGGTTAACCTCACCTGTAGGAAAACATAGAGTCAGGCCCACAAGTGCAGGAGTCACCTCTACTCTGACTCTGGAAAGCCCTGGAACCTGACTGCCCTGCATGCAAGCAGGCCTTTGCCTGCTCCGTGAGTCATTCCTATTTCACCTGGAAGGAAAGTACCACCACACAGAGTATGCTTTTTTCTCTGGTTTTTGTTCGTCTGATTACTGCTTAGTCCCTGGTACCTACAAAACAGCCTGATAGAGGGGAGATTCAATCAGAAACAGCAAAGTCAATGAACCACTCCAGTATGTAAAGCGTTGGCCACGCCCTAATGCCCTCCTTGTGGAGCACCAGAACCCTACAGAGCACTCTGACCCGATCCACTGTTCCCCCATTCCAGACTTTAGCTGCTTTCTGCAAAATAGAAATAGAATCTTTTTCTCTATCCCACCTCTGAATTTCAAAATAATAGTACTCATGCCAGGTACATTTCTTCCACTTATTCCCTAGCCTCAAGTGATAATTCTTTTTTTCATTAATTTATGCCAGTAAGAAAAATCCAAATTACTATTAGTTTTTCACACAAATACTTGTTGAAATTTTAGCACTGAAATAGTGGACAGAAACAAAAACTGTAGTTTTATATTTTTCATGTTCATATTTATCTCCCTATAAAATCAATATATTTTCTTCATTATAGAAGATACAAATAGTGCAATGGGTAGAAAATTAAACATCTCGTATATTTATATCCTCCAGGGGATTTTGCATAGCTATATTAGTTAGTCTTTCCTGCTTTATTTTTGTGAAATTTTTATTTTTATTAGTACATGTTCACAGTACACAACGATTACATTCCTCTTGGGAGGTGGTACATTGTATAACACTCCTTAATTCATCTTTTGTCCCCTTTGCCTCCCCTCCCCACCTGCCACTGTGTTTTGGTGCATGTCCCCTTTGCAAAAGATCTATCTCCCTATTTCGTTCTATGTCTTTTATTTTGCTCTTTATTTATATTTCATGTTTCTCATTTAAGAGAAACCATGTGGTATTTAAGGTTGTTTATCTGATTGATTTCACTTAATGTTATGGTCTCAAAATGCGTCCATTTTCCTACATATGACTCAAGTTTATCTTCTTCATGGCAGAGTCCTACTCTATTGTGTATATATGCCACACTTTCTTCATCAAGTTATCTGTTAATGCACATATAGTCTGCTTCCAAGATCTAGTTATTATTAACGGTGTTGGTATAGATATGAGTATGCATGCGTCACTGCAACATGATGTCTCTAATGCTTTCGGGGTGATACCTAAAAGGGTTGAGAGGAAGTTCTATTTTTAGTTGTGTGAAGAATCTCTATGTTGATTTTCCTGATGACTGTAGTAGTTTACATACGGATGAACAATGTAAAATGTTCCTAATTCCCTAAGGATCCTCACTAGTATTTGCTATTTAATTTATTGTTATTAATACATGTTTGAATTATATAATCTTCATTTATAACTTCATCTTCATTTATAACTTAGGTATCTCATATAAGAGAAGGCATGTGATATTTATGCTTAGGAGTCTGATTTATTTCAATTAACTTCATGGTTTGAAGATGCATCCATTTCTTTACAAATGCCTCAAGTTTTTCTTTATGACACAGTAGTGTCCATTGTGTGATCATACCACATTTTCTTTGTATGTTTAATTGTTGATGGACATAGAGGCAGCTTCCAAGATTTAGCTGTTAAGAACTGTGCTGATGTTAACATAGATGTATCTGTGTCACTAGAATATTATGTCTTTAATTCTTTGTTTTTTTTTTTTTTTTTTTTTTTGGTTTTTCTCCGGTACCGGGAACCGAACTCACGACCTTGCGCCTGCCAGGCAGGCGTTTTTGCCGCTGAGCTAAATCCCCAGCCCCGTCTTTAATTCTTTGGAGGAAGATAGCTAGAAGAAGAATATCTAGGTCAAATGGAGTTTCATTATTTGATTTATTGATGATAGCCATTCTTGTTTCCTAATTCTTGTAATTAATTTGCATTTCTGCTTGTTATTTTAATTTGAATTTCATATGAACATCTGTACTCCTTCTTTTGAGAAATGTCTGTTCATTTTACTTAACATGTTTTTATTTGGTTTTCCATTTTGTGGGGTGTCTAATATTTTGAGTGCTTTATATTCTATATATTAATTAGTCCTATATCCAAGGAATAGCTGGCAAAATCTTTTTCCACTTTTGTAAGTTGTCTCTTCACTCTGTTGGTTGCTCCCTTTGCTGTAGAGATAAATTTGATATGATGCCATTTATATTCAAGACTTTTACCTATTTTATCTTCCAGCCAGTTTAGTGTTTCTCTTGTAACATTTCAATCTTTGATCCATTTTGATTTTAGGTTGGCATCTGGTGAATTGCATGGGTCTACATTTAATCATATATATGTATATAATATATATATCCCATTTCTTCAGCATTTTTTATTAAAGAACCCATTGTACCTCCAGTTTCTTACTTTCTTTTTGGCAACTCCATCAAAGATCAGGTAGTTGACTGTTTTTGATGTTATTTCTGCTGCCTCCATCTGTTCCACTGGCTCACATGTCTGTTTTCCTCTCATTTCCATGCTGTGCTTATCACTGTGGCTTTGTAATATAACTGGAAGTCTGGGATTCTGATAGCTACTGCATTGTTGTTCTTGTCCGAAATTGTTGTTCCTATTATGGGTCTCTTCTTGTTCTGAGTTAATTTTAGAGTTTTTTCTCTAGTTTTGTGAATAATGCTATTCGTGTTTTCATTGGATTATACTGGTTTTAGAATTATGGCCATTTTCACTCTGTTGGATCTGCTTATCCAGGGACAGGGGATATCTTTCCGTTTCCTGATGTCCTCTCTAATATTATTTTTCAGAGTATTGTAGTTTTCATTGTAGAAATCTTCTGATTTCTTCTTTAGCTTAATTTCTAAGTATGTAATTTTTCTTGATGCTGGTGTGAATAATATCGTTTCCTACTTTCTTTCACAGTGAATTAATTGTTGGTGTATGGGAACTGTATTGATTTTTGTGTCCTGCTATAGTACTCAATGTGGTTATTAATTCTAGGAGTCTTTTGGTGGAAAATTTTGAGTCTTTTATGTAGAAGGTAATTTCATGTACAAGTAATGATAATTTAAGTTCTTCCATATATATATAATATATAATTTCTATATAATATATGTAATTTATAATTATAATATATAATTATATATGTATATAATTTCTATATTATATATATATATATATATATATATATATATAATTTCCTTATCTTGCCTGATTGCTCTGGCTAATATTTCAAGCACTATATTGAACAGAAGTGGTGATATTGGATATCCTTGCCTTGCTCCTGATGTTAGAGAGAAGGCATGTAGTTCTTCCCCGTTTAATATGATGTTGGTACTAGGTTTGTCATAAATGGCCTTTATCACACTGAAATGAGGCTCTTCCACATGTATTTTCATAAGGGATTTTATTTTTCATGAATGGAGGTTGGATTTATAAAAGGCTTTTTCTGCATTTCTTGAGATGACCATGTAATTTTTGTCCTTGCTTTGTTTATGTCATATATTATGTTTATTAATTTGATATATTGACCCATTCTATCATCTCTGGGATAAAGCATACTGGGTCATCATTTTATAACCTGTTTCATCATTTGTTGCATTCTGTTTGCCAGTGTATTGTTAAGGATTTTCACATCTGTGTTCATTAAAGAATTTTGCCTGTGGTTCACTTTTATATAATTATTTCATTTTTGAAACAGACTAATTCTAGCTTCCAAGAACGATTTTTGAAATATCCCTTCCATTTTAATGTCATTCAGTAATTTAAGGGGTATTAACATTAGATCTTTCTTGAAGTTCCTATAGAGTTAAGTCATGAACCATGGATTCCTGAGCATTTCTTCATGTGTAGTTTTTTTTTTTTTTTTTTTTTTTTAATTACTGCTTCAATTTCACAGACTTTTACTGGATTATTCAGAGTTTTTATAGCCTCTTCCCCAGTTTTGCTAATTCATATGTAGGTAAAAAATCTATCCATTTCTTCTGAACTCTTCAATTCATTAGAGTACAGGTTTTCAAACTAATTACTAATATTTTTCTCTGTCTCTCTTTTTTTTTTTTTTTTTTCAGGCCATCCTGTGTCAGGGAATTTTATTTAGGATTTAGGAAAAACTCAGCAAAGCTGCTCTAAAGCCGAGGAGGGACCCGCTCACATCCAAGGTTGCCCTGTGCTCCGTGGCTGTCTCTACCTTGTACTCACAAGACTGTCCCCCTTGCTGTAACTGGTCTTGCCCTCCTGGACCCCCGCCCTGGTGCCTCTCAGTCATGGGGCCCCACAGGCCATGGGCATTGCCAACCTTGGTGCCTCCCCAGCATCCCAGGCAATAGGGGTACAGAGCCCACCAGGCCTTGCCTCCTGCCCTCCTCCTCCTGTGTTTCCATGGTAACCGGTCCCCCCAGTCTTTGTGGTGTCCTGCACATCTGTCTGCTGGTGTTGGGCCCTGCCCTCCACTGGGCGCTTAGGGCCAACAGTGCCTGTCAGCGCTGCCCCTTGGGGCCCGGGGAGTCGGAGGGTTTCAGATGGGCCTGGGGCCAGTCCTCTGCCTGCCTTGACCCTGGTCCCATTAAGTTGTGCAGATCTGACCCTTGTCACTCTTCCCTGTGTCCATCCCTGCCTTACCAGGAGGGGGTCCCCACACTGCAGCCAATGGAGGGACCTGCTGCAGACTGACCCCTGGGGATGTGGTGTGACACGTCCTCTAGAACCGCAGATTGGCCCCATCCTTTCCCACAGTGCAGACCAGCACAGACTGCCTGGGCCATGCCAGTGTCCCACATAGCTGTAGAGGAGGCCCTGGGGGATGGCAGGAATCCCCTCTCTTCTCGATTTTTTGTTGTTGTTGTATTTTTGAAACAGGATTTTGCTATGCAGTTCAGGCTGGTCTTGAGCTCACTTTGTAGCCCTTGCTGGTCTCAATCTCCTGTCTCAGCCTCTTGAGTGCTGAGATCATAAACATGCGCCACCTCACCCAGCTTCACTTTCTTTGTAAACTAAAGAAAACAGAAGCCACTCCCACTGCATTCCTTCCCTCTTGCTCCCTCCAAGGAGAAAGGCTTCTGGCTTTTGCCAGTGTTTTTAGTGATTTATCATTTTATTTTTAAAAGTTTTTAATTTTTGGTTTTTTGAGAAAGGATCTCCCTATGCAGTATAAGCTGACCTTGAACTCACTATGTAGCCAGTCTGGCCTCAAACTCATGGCAATCCACCTGATTTAGCCTCCCAAGTGCTGGGATTATAGGCGTGTGCCACCAGGCCCAGCTCTATCTTCTTATTTTTAAGTGCATTTTTCTTTCCATTTGTTGGTAGGATTAACTAAAGGTTTGTATGTTTTTATTCTTTTAAAGAAGTCCTTATTTGATTCATTGATTCTTTGTTAATTATGTTATTTTTATTCTTAATTTCATTAATTTTTTCCTTTGCTCCTTACACTTTCCTTCCTTGTAAAGCTTTGGATAGAACTGCTCTTATTTTCCTAAGACCTGGAGGTAGAGCACTAAACTATACATTTCGATTTGTTCTATTACTGTGATGTTGGCATTCACAGCTGTAAACTTTCCACGAAGGAGTGCACTGACTGTGTCCCCTGGATTGCGGGTGTTGTACTGCCATTACCATTTGATTCTAGGAACTGTTCAATTTCTTCTTTGCTTTTCTTCTGTGATTTATTGGTTATCCAGGGATGTATTGTTTAATTTCCATGTTTGCAACATTTCTGCGGTTTCTTTGGCTACTGTTTTCTAGTTTTGTTGTACTCTGATAGGGTTTGGGATAATTAGATTCTTTTGCATCTACTTAAACGTGCTTCCAGGGTTAGTATGTGATCTATCTTAGCCAGTGTTGCATATACTACTGATAAGAATGTATATTCATTGTTTTGGGATGGGACACGGTATAGATATCCATTTTTTTGAAAGTGTAGTTCACTCTACTATTTTTTTGTTGAATTTTGTCTACTTGAAATGTCTATTAGTGACAGTGGGGTATGCAGGTCACCAAATACAAATTTGTAAGTGTTTATTAAATGTTTTTTCTTCAGTAGTGTAAACTTTATGTTGTTATCTGTGATGATATTTAGTGCGTATATGTTTATAGTTGTTACATTTTCCTATTGAATTACTTCCTTCACCTCAACATGTAGTGACCTTCTTTGCCTGTTCTCACTGGCTTTGGCTTGAAGTACACTTTGTATGAAAATAGAATAACTACCCATACTTCATTTCAGGGTCCTGTTGCATACAATATTGTAGTGCATATTTTCATTTTTAGTCTATGAATTTGTTTTCAGATGAAATATGTTTCTTGTATACAGCATATCATTGCAGTTTGTTTCTTGATTCACTCTGCCATCTGTATTTTTTGTTTGAGAAACTGAGACCATTCACATGGACAGTTATTATTGAATGGTATTCTCTTTTTCCTGTCATTGCATTATTTTTCTGTTGTTGGTTCACATTATTCCCCATCTGATCAGCTGCTCACCCTGTCTGGTGTATTCATTCTTTTAGACATTTTCACAGTTTTAACTTCACTGTCTCTTTCTAGAGCATTCTTGAGAATGTTTGGGAGTGCTAGTTCGGAGGTCATGAATTTTTTAAGCTGCACTTTGCCATGGAAAGATTTTATTTTTCCACCAAGTTTGAAAGTTAGTTTTGCAGGATGTATTAGTTTGAGTTGGAAGTTTTTTTCTTTAGAGCTTGTAATCCTTCTTTCCTAGCTAAGTCTGTTGGCCTTTAAGCTATGTGTTGAGAAGTCTACTATAATTCTAATGGATTTAATGCTGTAAATGATGTATTGCTTTTCTCTACCAGCTTTTAAGATTCTAACTTTGCTTTTCATTTTTGTGTCAGGAATCCAACTCATGACCTTGGACTTGCCAGCCAGGTGCTGTGCCTCTGAGCTGTCTCCATGGCTCAAGATTCTATCCTTGTGATGAACTTCTGGGATTTTGACTATGATGTGCTGTGAAAAGATTATTTTCTAATTGTGGCTATTTTGGGTCGTATATGCTCATTTATTTGCATGTTGAATTCTTTCCCCATTTGTAGAAAGCTTTCTGCTTTTGTTTCTGTTAACAGGTATTGTGTGGTTGTGTGGTATCTTCTGGTTTTTATCTAATTCTGGTTAATTTCAGATTAGTCTTCTTTGCCTCCTCTAGTAACTACCAGTTCCATCTTTCATATTCTCTTGCTATTTTAAAGATATCTCCGAAGAATTTGCCAAGGACATCAGCCCCGCCCTCTACTTCTGCCACTCTGTCCTCACACTGGTCACTTCTCCTGCCCACACTTTCAACAGAACTTTTAAACTCTTTGATTTTTGTTTTGTACCTTTGTATGGACTCTAAGTCTTTGCTAAACTGCTCGTTGATTTCTTCTATCATTTTGTTTAGCTTAGCTAGCTTTTCATTAGTGTCTTCTGTAGATGTGCTGATTGTTTCACTTATTAAATCCATTATTTGCTCAGTTATATCTTCTTAGAGTTCATGGAGCTCCTTATTGATTTGTTTTCTTTCTCCTCTTTTATCATTTCAAATAATTTAGCCATGTGCCTTTTGACTTCCTCCTGTGCAACACACCATTGCTTAGTTTTGGGGGAGCTGGCAGTTTGTGGAGGAATGTTACTGCTTTGTCTCTCATGTTTCTACAGTTCTTGTTTATTTTTTCATGCTGAGTTTTGTGGGTTGATTATAGTGGATAGATTCTGTTGCTAGTATGGACACATGCATATACAGAAACATATAACCATCAAATATCTCTGTTGTGCTCCTTTTTTTTGCTTGAAAAAGCAATTTTTATGAGCTGAATTTTCTCCTGGGGGTTCCACATCATGTTACTCTAAGTGGATGTGGTATGAACCTGCCTATTCCCGTCATAAGGAAAATATACCCATACCCAAGCAGAGTAGCGAACTTATCAGGTAACATATGAGAGAAAAATGAAATTGAGACATTGGAGAAATCAAAATGAAAACTACAAAAGCTAGCGTCTGGGCATTCAAAATCCCCCTTTCAAGGAAGAATTGTAACATGGAGCTCCTACGTGTCAGAGTCATAGGGAAAGGACCTGAACAGATGAGGTAGGCATGAAAAGGACAGAGCCACTCTGAGTAAAATATTATAAACAGTGGACCTCGTACAGATAAATGACAAAGAAAGAAGCAATGTCCAAATTACTATGAAAATATCTATTGTAAAAATCTGTTTCCGTGAGGATGTGTAGTAGATTGACAACTGGTGGTCAACTTATAACCCCCAGCTAAACTGAATAATTGTGGTGCTGAGTGGGGGAGCCCCACCTGTGGATTGTTGCCAGATGCATAAGACGCAGAACTGGAGAAGGAGAAGTTAGGCTGTTGGGAGCAGAGAAAGGCTGCTGGAGCTGGTAGAAGTTGTAAGGAGCTGTTGGTTGTTTTGGAGGAGCTCATCAGCTGGCTTTCTTGATGAACTTGGTTGTTTTCATCTTCCAAGAAACTCGAGGCCTCATTGGCACTGAGAATGGCTTCGGTTCACTTTGGGGGAGCTCTGGTCCTCACTTTGAGCATCGCATCCTGGCTCTAGAGGGGAGGATGCTGCACTGCCGGCCTCCTGAAGAAGCTTGCTGCATTGACTTTCCTGATGGGAACTCGGTCATCTTGATCTTTGGAGGAGCTTGGGCCCTCACTGTTGCTGAGGATGGCTATGGTACCCTTCGTGGGGAGCTCTGGTTCTTCTGAGCATCACTTCCTGGCTCCAGTGCAGATACCTCAGCCTACTAGCACAGATTCTTCATTCCACTGGCACAGACTTTCCAGGTTCCACCACTGACCTTCGTGCCTTTGCAGTACAGATCCATGAAACAGGCCTGCATGAGATATTGTTATGGGCTCTGCACCTCTAGTTGGACTCGTGGGAGGCACTGTTATGAGCTCTAGGTCTTAAGCTGGACTCATGCAGTACATTTCTGTGGGATCCAGGCCCTCAGCTGGATTTCTTGGTCTTAGTATGTGGACAGAATTTCTGCACTATTTTGTATATCATTCTTTGGGTGATTATTATAAATAATCATAAAAATATGTGTCCTGTATTATACTGTTTCCCCTTGCAAAAATATTCCCCAAACTATAACAGGATGCAAAAGCCCTAAGCTTGGAACCATATACTGTTATAAGTTTTCAAAATTAACATAGCATCAGTATGAAAAATGTATGTGCAGTGGAACCAGACTTGAGCAAACACAGCACTGCTTTTTAAATCTCATCTACACCAGTTTCACAATGCCAGTGTTGCAATAGACTTTCCCTTTAAGAGATCCTGGGTTCTGTCAGTACGTCCCAGAAATGCAACAAAAGCTCCCTAGCAAACATGATCACATACTAGCGCCTACACAGCACCAAGTTTTAGTGACACAGCATGGGTCTGTTTTTAACAGGCCTATCCTGTACGCCTCAGAATTATTCTCAGGAGCAGTCATGAAATTGCATGGTAATGAAATTGGCTTCTAAAGCAGACAGTGTGTGTTTCTTTCATTAAAATTTGTATCTGTAGCCATAGCCACATAAATAAAAATAAATTTAATTGCCCATAAAATGAAAAAGGTAAGAGACTGATAGGTTTAATTATATCGATGTATTTTTATTTTTGTACAGGAGGGTTAAAATCTCAAGGAAATACTTCCTAGCAGAAACTCTACATGGCTCACAGAAATATTTCCACACAGAATGCAAAATTGAAGTAATTTAAATTTTGTTTCCATATAGAGAAACATTACATCCTCCTAAATTTTATACCTACAGTTTATGCTCAGAAATATGGTATATATTGAGTTTAGAATTATCCTGAGAGCAAACATAATTCTGAGCATTTGAACATTTTCTGTACACAAAAGCAAATAGCTGAGTTCATAAAAGTGGAGATTCCTTGTATAACTAAAAGTCTACAAATTAATTTCCATGTAGAATAAAAGTAACAACAGTATCTCTGTGTAATGTATGTGTTTGTGCTAACAATTAAACTCAACAGCAACTTTAAAAACTGTTTATAAATGTAGGGAAGCATAGAATATTCTCCTTAGAGGAATATTTTTATAATTGATATCGATTAGCATTGCAAGTACTTCTTGATAATAAAAGTATACTGATTTGTTGTTGTTTTCATAATGTGTTAAATTCCCCACATACAATACATTCTTTGTTGCTGGGGCCTAAGGCATCATCCTAGGTATACTACTAACACCTCAAGTTTTTAAATTAATAAAACAAAAAAGAGAAAGGAAAAGCATTATTATTACACTAGCAATAAAAATATAACCCTCAGTGATTATACTGTTTTTATTGCTGCATCTTTCTTATTTTTAAACAAGGAGTAATTAAATTATTAGCTCACAGCTAGAGTAAATAGTGGGGATGCTTAGTGGTAATGAGCTCTAAATGTCTTTAGTTTTTAAAATGTTCTCTATGATTTGCAGTATTTTGAAGAAAATGAACATATTGACTAATTGAGCTTATAACATCTATATGTTAAATGTAAAGGTACCATTTGAAATGTGAAAATAATATTAAAGAAATTTGATAAATAGATGTTAAAATAGTCTAATGGGGCTTAGAAAGGAAAATGAAATGTAAAATAAATAATAATAGAAAAGATAATACAGGATGGAAAAATAAATTTCAAATATTTCAAAGAATTACTGAGAAAGAACTTAATGTAATAAACAGTCTTCATAGCAGTAATTACTTTAACAATATGGTTAGCGTAAAGGGAATAATTTGTAAAATCAGTTATAGTATACTTATATGTTCATATGTCATTGGAACAAAATAGTTAAGGAAACACTGAAAAATTTAAAAAAGAAATTGAAAAATCCATTTTCACATGCATCAAAATTGATGTCAGACAGACTCCCTGAGAAATGTTCAGTAAAGAATATCAATCAAAAGCAAACAATGGGGGCTGGGGATTTAGCTCAGCGGCAAAAGCGCCTGCCTGGCAAGCGCAAGGTTGTGAGTTCGGTTCCCGGTACCGGAGAAAAAAAAAAAAAAAAAAAAAAAAAAGCAAACAATGAGTGACTAATGTTTTTTGGTACTCATAGGAAATTTAAGATTTGACACTTACCAGGCTACAGAGAAAGTTTTAAGTGAACAGAAAGTGATAAATCATCAAGAAAATGACAAAAAAGTATATATTTAGGAATATAAAATAATACATTAATCAAAATTAAAATTTTTCATCAAATGACATGCTACATGTTAAACATTTGTATAATGCAACTAATACAGTGTTTAAAGGAAGATTTGCAGCCTTATATGTAAACAGGGGAAGAGAAAATTTAAAATTAATGAGAAGTAATTCAATTCAGTATGCTAAGTAGAGAACACTAGTAAATTTCAAACAAACAAATGTGGGAAAATACACTAATTATAAAATGAAACTAAATTATAAATTTAAAAGAACTAATAAGTATTACTAAAAATAAGAAACTGATTTTATAAACTTGCAAATTAGGGAAAATTTGGAAAAGGGGCTACTGGGGTAGAAAATAAATATCTACCAATAATCAATAGCAATCTCCTAAAAAAGGATCTAATGATTTAGTACAGGGTATTTTTTTTTAATGTTAAAGGAATTTTTCCCACTTCAATACTGTTCAAAACATCATTTGTTGATTGGATGTAATTCACTTTTAGACTAACTGCAGAAGTCATTTCAGAAATGTTGAGGGCTGGTGTTGTTTCCCATCACCCTCACATTTTCCTCTCACCCAAGAGAGCTTTTGTAGAAGGCCTGTAATAGGAATGGGAGAAATGGCAGCATGAATCTATCCTGTCCTAGCACCAGAAACTCTCCCACTTGGAGCATTTTTCGTCAGGGAGTTGTGACTGGTAATAAATGAATATTAATAACTTTTTTGTGACATAATATAATTCAACTCAGTTAACTTTCTCTCTATGTGTGTGCTTATGTTTTAGATGGAATAATCTGGATTGAGTTAGATCTCGAATTATATAGGTACAGGAAAGATCTACTTATAATAGTTCACCTCTTTGGAACTAAGCCTTTTTAAAATTTCTTTGGAGAATATTTTGTCTGATTTGGTATTTTTTACTTGTAAATGAAAGCCAGGGTTAGAAGAATATTTTAGGAACTGTCCTTGTAATTGGCTGGACATCTCTTTTCATTCTTCTATCGCACAAATTTACTCTAGGCCATGTTCTGGTATTCAAGAATAAACCATTAATAGAGTTCTGGAATAAATACTTTTAGAAATATTCTCCCAATTAGGGATATTTACGTTGGTTTTCAATTACTACTATCATTAAATTGTCTAAATGGATATTTATTCAGCACCTCTAATGTACTTCTCCAGAATACATTCATAGAATATTAACTATTAACTTGTAAGATATAAAAATTTGTGAAGTTTCTGATGTATATTGTTATGTTGATCTTTGTTAAGACTTTCAAATCTATACTCTTTCCAGCAATGTATGATGAGTTACGCATTGCAGTGTAGCCAAGCGAACTTGAATAATCAAGTATGTATTTACATATATACTTTGGCAAGGAAAGATGGTAACTAACTTTTAATAACTTTGAATACAGAGATGACTTGGATTTTTAATGGTGTATGTTTTCAATCCTATGTTTACATGTTTATTTTGTACTCACATATTTACCTATAGTTGGTAATGCATTAAGATTTTATTCTGTGTATGTAAGCAATTATTTACATATTAAAGGCTTTAATCTGTTCTGTTTATTGCTAATAGTGCAAGTTAGGCTTTGCATTTGCTTTTTATTTGTTTGTTTGTTTGTTTTTGAGACAAGTTCTCACTGTGTACTTCAGTCTGACCTTGAGCTCAGGCTGGACTCAAGCTCATGGTGATCCTTCTGCCTCAGCTTTCCCAAGTGCTGGGGTTACAGGCAGGTACCTGGTTGCTCATATTTTAATATGTATGTTTTGGGGGGTTTGCTATTATTTTCATAAGTCCAAGCTGTAATAAAACTTTAACTTGTTGACATCGGTACAGTTGACTTTCTTTTTATTTTCCTATGCTTTGGCTGAATATATTTAATTTTTTGATCCATAAAACACATATGTAGTTATAATAAGTGAGATTATAGAGATGGTTTAAGATTCAGTAATGATTTTTATTGTATTCAAAATGTTAATAAGTGTACTTTCAATTCTAGACATATCAAATCATTTCCAAGTATAAAATTTTTGAGAAATAGCCCTCGTCCCTTCATGAAATCAATTAATGTTAAAATTTCTTTTAATGTCATAAAGAGCTCTTAAACCTGCCATTGTCCTTTCCATTTTGATTTAACTTGTGGTCAAAATTTTTTTTATGCAGACCTTTAAGTGCTGCAGAAATAAATTACAAATTCAGAATTTGCTTTCTTGTTTGAAAAGGTGAGCTCAGAGCTATTACGAATTGGCCGGCACAGATGGAAGGTTCTTGATTACTTTTAAAAACCTTTCAGGGTCATTCTACATGATTTTATGCTAAATAACATGTGCTTTCAGTCCATTTCACACTGATAAAGGTTTTCCTGGTAAACAGTCATTTCCCCCTTCAACTCACCTGAGAAAAACCTCTTATGCTGTGTGCTTTGATCTTCAGGTAAGATCATATATATAGGACCGTAATAGATGTTGAGGATTATGGAGTTAAACAAAATTTGCTGGTGGAAAATTGATTGGGAAAAGACATCACTGGCAATTTAAAAGCTAACAGCATGTGAATAGAGAGTGTATGCAATATAATTAGAGACCAAGAAAATGTGAAGTCCATCCCTCCTCAAAGATTATATTTTTTACAAGTAGTCCAGAGAAAATATCGTAAGACCATTGTAAGCACAGGCCCTTGCTCTAGTCAGATCTAGATCCCGGCTCTGTCTCATAGTAACTGTATGAGTATCCAGAGTCTGTGTCTCGGGTCTGATATCTGTTTGGGAAACCATTAAGTTGAGATAATTATAGTATATAGTTTGTGAAGTTGTTAAGACAATACAATGAAATGACTTATTTAAAGTATATAAAATAGCATGTGCCTGTATCATGGGCACAATAGGAATGAAGTAGTGATCATAATAAAGGTATTGATCTGTCGTATGAGTGTTTTCAATCTCACAGGTGTTTCTTGTCATTATATCTTTGACTATTCTCTTTCTGTAAAGTCAAGCACCACTATTCTGGACAATCTTGGTTTCGCTGATGATATTTTAGCATTATTTCATATTCTGCCTTTTTCTCAGAGTTTTTAAAATTTATTTTCTCACTTATTTTCTTAATACAAATTGGCAGAGAATATACTTTGCTCCTGGTATGGGTGGTCTTGTGGAAAACACAGAAAGAAATGTTTGTCTCCTTAAAATCTGGACTAATCACATTATATAGGTCCAGGTAGCGAATTTTGAGGGCACAGTGGGAAAACAATTAAAAAATGTCTATTGCAATCTAGTAGTCATAGTATGCTTCCTGGACAAAATGACTTCAAAAGAGTGGTATGAAGATGAGCAGAGAGGACGAATCCAGCCTATGTGTGTGTATGAGATTGTGGCAGATTGAATATTTTAAGAAGTTGGAAGAACATGTTCAAAGAAATTATATGAAAGATTTCTAGGAAATAGATCAGTGTGATTCTGTATACACGCTATGTGTATATATATATATATATATATATGTAATATATTGGTTATCTTCATATATATATCTATATAGAGAGATTACAGCTATAGATACAGATATAGAAATAGAGATCTGCATGAAATATCTGAAACTCAGGTAGTACAAGACTCTAGCATGATTTATTGCAAGGTGAGTAATGAACCATAGAAAATGAAATAACAGATAAGGGGAGACTATTAAACATATAGATTCCTATCTATCTATCTATTTATCTATCTGTCTGTTATATATCTATCATCTGTCTATTTCTATATAGAGAAATTTCAAGGAATTGGCACATTTGTTCGAAGTGTAGTGAGAATGGCAAATCTGAAATCCTTGGGGCTGCCCAGCATACTGACAATTCAGATACAAGTGAACGTTGTAGTGTAAGCCACATCCCACAACACAAGCTGGAGGCTCAGTCAGGGTCTCTTGGTTACAGTATTGAGAATAGCTTCTTTCTTGGAGAATCTTGTTCTTATGAGAGTAAGATATACCTGCCTAACTGATTACAAATATTAATGTAGCCATATCCTTAAGAAACACTATCATGACACCCTCTAAACTAGAGTTTGATCAGATAGCTGGGCAACATAGCCTTGTCATGTTGACACATTAACCATACCTCCTACCTTATTACATGAGGTTTTTCTCAGTTCCCTTTAGGATAATAACTTGTTCTAGTCAAATAAAATAGTAGAAATAGTAATATAACTAATTTGAATGGAAAATAGTAACATCTATGTAAAACCAAGGTGCTGAAAATTTCTCTGCTTCACCACTGTCAAGAGAACTTTCTGCACTGAAGGACATATTCTACATCTGGTCAAGGACAAGTTAGACATGAGGTATATAAGCACGCAAGTATACTCTTGCCTTAAACTTCAGAAATGGTAGGGGTGGACTTGGGGCTACATTGAACCTCCCTGCTATGATACCCATTGAGGTGTTCCATTATTAATTTCCATTTTTATTTTCCCTTGCTAAGATTTATTTTCCAGTAACTAATCAATATTTGGCATATGATAGATCCTGAATAGGCAAGAGTTGAAGGAAAGAGAAAATAAATGTCACAAAATACCCATTTCCTTTTTCTGTGCATACAGAGAAAAAGTGTCTCCAGTAATGGGGTGGTCAAAACAACAACTACTTTTTAAATTTCAAATCTTGGAATTTCTTAAAATGATTACAGTTTTTTCCTCCTAATCAGTAGACAATGATCTGTGTTTGCATTTTTTCAAATGCCTTTATGTAGAGGAAAAAGAAAGGAAAACTGGAAGGAAGGAAGGAAGGAAAGAAGCAAAGAAGGAAGGAAGAAATGGAGCAAAGGCAGAGGAATGATTTTGATTGCTGGGAGATACAAATTCTCCAAGAACTTAACTAAGTTCTGTGATATGATTGTGAAGATCAGGGTTTTGTTTGATCTTGGAAGCCATATTTTTCCTGATTTGATGAGAATTATCACATTGGTCAATGCAAGGTACTACATTTTGGTGAAGCTAGCTCTACTTTATACAGATGACGGTATTATTGCAAGGTGGAATATGAGTACATTAACAGGAACAAATACTATTAAGTCTCAGAACCCAAAAGCTCCTGATAACTTTTATTTAACAATGATGGTGAAGTTACACATTCTGCAATTCGTTATTGCCTATTAATCAAGCCTAGAGTGTGATTAAGGGTCAGACTAGTAGGGCAAGTAAAATACTTTTGGGATCAATCTAAACTATAGTGGCAATTGATTCAATTTTCTGTAGAGAACACCATAATTTGTGGGAAAAACTGGCTCTATTGGTTCATAAAATAAATCCTCTCAATGTTTGAAGATGTTTTAAGACAAAGTATTTATCTGCCAACTTTAATTTCCATTTTCCTTGGAGAAGGAAAGAGTCTGGCACGTGGAAGTTCTCTGCTTTCCTGATCACAAACAAAACCATTATTTTCCAGATAATTGTCAGGGCCACACTGAAGACCTTTAAATCCTGGGTGAGAACAGGCAGCCAGTGCAATAAGTACTGGACCATCTTAAAGTGTTTTTCATGTGTGAACGATAGGAGAAGGTGGAGAATTTCAGCAAGTGAAGCCAGATATAGGTTAGGCTACATTCCGAAAGGGACACTGTAAGAGCAATATAGAGGTTAGAAGCAGGAACACACGGACAAAAGAGATGGGGCTAATAGGTGTTTTTAAGCAAAATGCTATGGACAGAAGGAGGTGACATTCTCTGTCTCCTCTTCTTCATTCCCCTCCACCTCCCTTTTTGTGATCCCCAGTAATGTTTGTCTTGCAGATTAATATCCTCTGGAAAAAGAAATTTGATGAAGGGTGATTGAAAGAGTTGGTAAATGAATTGCAAATATGCCAATCAAGCAAAGTTCTAGCAATAGAAGATAAGTATTTTCATATATGTGTGCTAGGTTGTATATGGGAGTACTCCTACCCAAATGTCAAAGCATTACTCTAAAAAGGGCACTTATTTGTTATGGTCTAGCTGTAGGTAAGCCTGAGAGTGTGATGGGAACTTACAGGTGGTAAGTTTCCACAGCCTGAAAAGCTTTCGGTTTTTCAATAAACCAATAGAAATGAGTAGCACAATTATCTTAGCTATCTTGTGTATATACATATTTCCTTCTTTCTTTCTTTTGTCCTTTCCCATAGTTAATGCTTAATTTTTTGACCAATTTTACATGCTTATATCTGGTCTTCTGAACAACTACATTGAAGACAATAATATGCAATATAACAACCATTATTGAATTCCTATTATCTTGTTTTTTGAAATTCTGTATAATTTCTAATGTTTTTTTATTATTTTTATTCTCTTTAAAATAAAAAAAAGCTTTGGTTTTACACTGGTGTGAAAGCAATGCTCATATAGTTGAAAACACATTTCAAATTTTGAAATTACATCTTTTCCTGGGCTTGGAATATGTCATCTATCTCATGGTGCTCTCTCAAGATGCCAGACAGCAGCAGTGAGCTGCATTTCCTGATAGGCTCTGAGACCTCAAGGCAAACAATACTCCACAGTATACTGTGTTGCTGTGCTATGACCTTTGGTAGTTCAGTTCTATGTGACACTTTTTTGACTTAACAATGTTTTTAATTTTATCAGGATGTAACCCAATTGAAAGTCATGGAATATCTGTATGTTTAACAAGATTTTTAAATTGTCAGTTGCATATCAGGCTATGAATTACATATGTTTCATTCTTTCTTTTCTTCTTTTTAATTTGTTTTTTGTTGTTGTTGTTGTTGTTGTTTGTTTGTTTTGTTTTGAGATAGGTCCTCACTATGTAGCGCAGCCTGGCTTTTAACTTGCTTATGTAGCCCAGATTGACCTCAGTCTCACAGAGATCATCCTGCCTCAGCCTCATAAGTGCTGGGATTATAGCATGTCCCACCACACTCAGCACTTTCTTTGTTTCTAGAAAGCTACTTATTGTTCATTTATTCAAAGCAGTTGCTGAGAGATCCCCTAGAAATATTTTCCTACAGAAGAATAAATATATCCCTTAAACAATAGAAATTAGGAATGTATTCAGTAGAAAGGTATAAGTTTTACATTATGGAAGTAATGGTATTAATGGCTCTAAAATTTATTTAATACAAAAATAGATTGTCCTTTTATATTTCAGCAGCCTCGTATCAAACATCATTTATGTGTTTCTCTTGCCTGCTAGACACCTCAAATTGAACATGTCAAAAATGAGAGTCACAACTTACATGTATTTCTTTTAAAAATGCCTTTTGTTTTGATTGCTGAGATTTTCTGTATGGAAAAACAGCTTGTTCGTAAGATACTGGATTCTCTTGCATCTAAATCATAAAAGTAGTAAGATGGTTTCCATTCTCTGAAGACATATACTTATAACCAGAAAACTGTAAAGATACCTTTAAAACCTTAAAAAATAAGAACTGAATTCAATTAAATTGAGTAATACAAAATCAACACAAAATATCAATTGTGATTATATGTTCTAATAACGAATGATTTAGAAAGAGAAATTAAGAAAATAATCCCATTTACAATAACATAAGCAAAAAATACTTGTATATAAATCTAAGCAAGGAGATGAAAAATTATTATGCAGAAATCTATAGAACCATAATAAAAGAAGTTGAAGACACAAAGCAAAAGATATTTTATGTTCATTACTTAGAAGATTTAACATTGTTAAAATGTCCAGGTTTCTCAAAGAAATCTCTAGATTCAATGCAATCTCTATCAAATTTCAAATGGGATCCTTTATACAAATAGAAAAAAAGACTCAGAAACCCTAAAGTAATCTTGACCAAGAAGAATAAGCCTGGAATCATTATACTAACTGATTTCAAAATAGATTACAAGGATACAGTAATAAAAATAGTACAGTACTGCCACAAGACAGATGCAGAAACCAATACAACAGAATAGAGAGCCAAGAAATGGATCCATGCTCATATGTTCAGTTGTTTTTCATACAAGTCACTTCCAAAATGATGTTATTGGATCTGGATATCCACATTTTGTAGTGAGGGTTTACAAGAGAAAAGATTTAATACAGAACCCATAATTTATATGATTATTTTATAATATTCACCTAAAGAGTCAAATGCCAAAGAGTACAGAACATCTGTCTATACAGTAGAGATCTAAAGAATCCAGCTGAAGGCCTGGATCCCACAGCAATGTTCTACACAAGTCTAGCTGAAGACCTAGAGCCCATGGCAATGTCCTCCATGTGTCCAACTGGAGGCCTAGAGCCCATGGCAATGTCTTATGCAAGTATGTGTCAAGGATCTGCCTTTGGAATGTGAAAATGTGAGTGGTGGAAGCTAGAGTCTGTGTTAGTGGGATGAAGAATTTGTGCCATCAGGCTGAAGAATCTGCACTGGATCCAGGAAGTGAAACTCAAGGTAAAGACCAAAGCTCCCCCCAAAAGAACCACAGCCATCTACAATGACAGTGAGAACCAAGCTCCTCCAATGATGAGAACAACTGATTTCATATCAGGAAAGCCAGCATAATAAGCTTCTCTAGGAGAATCAACAGCACACCATCTTCCCTTCCAGTTCTCTGTTTACGCTGTTGGCAACAATCCTCAGATGGAACTTCCCTACCCAGCACTATGCTGGTTCAGTTCAGCTGGGTGTTACAAATTGTCCATTAATTAAACCACCATGCACATCTAGAATAATTTCACCCCAAGTACACAAATTAATTCAAAATGGATTAAAGCTTTAAACATAAGACTTGCAGCTATAAAACTAATAAGCATAAACATAGGGGAAAAGCCTACAGACACCAATGAGGAAAAAGAGGTTTTGAATATGGTTTCAAAATCATAGGCAATAACATAAGAAAAAAATGAGATTATATCTAAGTAAAAAGTTTTCACATAGCAAAAGAAACCATCAATAGAGTGAGGAGAAATCATGTGGGATGAGAGAAAATATTTGAAAATCATACATCTGATGAGAGTCTAATGTCTAAAATATGTAAGGAATAGAAATAATTCAATAGCAAAGACAAACAAAAAGCAAGTAATCTGATTAATAGGAAAAGATCCTAAATAAGAATTTCTTCAAAAGAATACCTACGAATGGCCATCAATTATATGAAATGATGTTCAACGTCACTAATCATCAGGAAAATGCAACAGAAAATCACAATGTGATATCAGCTCACACCTATTAGAATGGCTGTTGTTAGAGATACCCAAAGTAACCAATGTCCACAAACAAGCTGAGGAAAGGAAACATTTCCAGAATGTTGGTGGGGATGGTACAGTCACTAGGAAGAACCCTATGGAGATTTCTCAAAAGTCTAAAATTGTACATACCGTGAGCTCCAACAATTCCAGTTCTTGGTTGATGCCCACAGCAAATGAAACCAATACCTTTAAAAATTATGCGAATTTCCACATTCATGGTGTCATTATTCAAAATAGTAAAGATGTTGAATGAACATTAGTGTCCATAGATGAGTGAGTAAAAGAGGTGTGATGCATGTAATATAAAGCGAAATGCCTTTCAGCATTACATAAGAAAGAGATGCCATCATTAGTGACAGCATACGTGAAGTTGCAGGACCTTATGGCAAGTGAAATACAATACGCATACAAAGGCTAATACTGCATAATCAATCTACATAAAACATGGGATGGACTCAAAACAAGCGCTCAACAGAATAGTGATTTCCAGGATTGTACCTTATGGGAGACAGAGATATGTAGCTCAAAATATACAAAGTTTCAGTTATGCAAGGATTCATTCATAAAGATAAACAGACAAAGATTCTGGAAAGCCCTGCAAATATTCCTTAAGCATCGCTTTCCACTTTCAGATGGCTTCTTCTAGAGATTCATTCATCTAACTTCCTGTTCTCAATGCATGATCCATTTTGAACTTGAGCTAATGAAAGAATAACTTGACCAGTATTTGAGTCTTTACTCTCTGTTCTCTAATGTTTTAGATAGCAGTCCTAAAATATAACTGTGATGCACTAGTCCCACACTGTAAGACACCACTTGTTCTCCATTTTTCTTTTCAATCTAACCCACAAACTTACCTGTTCTTATACCCTGCGTGTTCTCATCTGAATCTCACCCTCCATCCAAGCTGCCTTTTTCCCACCATGGTTTATGACTTTCTGTTTCCTTATGTTCATTGACAACATACCTTTCACTTGAAATAGTCTTACTTCCATATTTCTTAAGAGTATACCTAGTCTCTTCTTTAAAACTCAGCTCAGTGTCAGCACATTAAACTTTTACTTTTCTCATTCGTTCAGACAATATTTTTTAAATGCTGGATGAGTATACATTGTGTGCCAATATATGCTAATTAGTATTCATTGGGGTTAAAATAAAATAAACTCAACTATATTAGGAGAGGGATTCATTTAGGCTCCTGTGATTAAATTGTAATTAGGAAAAATAAGAAATTATACACATTGGTGCTTTTGAATATTCACCACCATGTCAGATTTGAATTCCCAAAAGCCAAATGTAGAATGCTTCTTAAATAACTAAAGGACATTCTGTAAAGATCCTAAAGTGTCTCCCAAAACCCAATGACAAGATCATAGCTTGATTTGCAGAAAACCTGCACCCTAAGACAAACATATTAGGTGAGACTCTACATAATAACATTGCTTCATTCTCTGCATGATCTATCAGAGCTATTGCAACTACAAATCCTCAGATCAAAGTATTTGTCCAGATGGTTAGTCTGTCTGAGGTGTCTAGGGAGAATTCCAAAAACAAGGTAGCAAAGCTGACATTTATTTCATACAATTCTGAGGGCTGTGAAATCCAAGATCAAGGCTTCAGCTGACTGAGGGTCTGGTGAGCACAGTTTTCCCATAGGTGTCTGGCTATTCACTCTTTCTTCACAGGGGGGAAAGGGATGCAAGTCTTAGATCTCTTTATAATGACACTGACAACAATAAGAGGGTCTTGTCGAAACGACCTAATCAACTCCAAACGACTTGATACTTTGGGGTACCACTTTGAACTTAAAATTTAAGTATATAGACTTTTTGAGGAACACATACCTTTGGATCAGAATATGAAGAAATCATCTGATCAGTCTTACTTTGATAATTTGCTGATATTTGAGTCAGGAATTGGGATTATTTGATACCAGTGTAGCGAAGAAAACTGGCTGCTTTCAGGAAAGTAGGAGGGTTTATAGATGAAATCATAGGTGCCCACTGCAAGGGCTTATAAAGTGTAAGAAGAGCACCAAATTGTGACTCAAGGAAGTTGAGATAGAATACACTTATGAAACTTTTCTCTGGCACACTTTAAGTCATTCTTAATTTCAGTATGACGGTGTATTTTTATTAGTACTGCTTGCATTATGCAGTGTTCACATTCCTTGTGAGAAGCTATTACATGCACGTAACACATCTCAATTCATTTTTCATCACTTCCTGTCTTCATCCCTTTCTCGTTTGAAAATGATCTTGATAAAAACTGCATGGTATTTGAAGAAAAACAGATTTGTAGATCAGTGGCACAGAATTAAGGGCACAAAAGCCTTCCCAGACAGTTCAAGTATTTGACTTTTGAAAAGAGGGCCAACAGCATATGTTGGAAGAAAGACAGCCTAAATGATGTGGGAAAACTGGTTATCTGCAGAAATTTGAAACTAGACCCGTATCTCTTGGCAGATACTAAATTAAAATAATAATGGATCAAAGATCAGAACATTAAAATAGAAACATTAAACTTACTAGAAGACAAAATAGGTAATGCCCTTGAAGACTTAGATGTTAAGAAAGGATTTTCTAAACAGAACCTCAATTGCACAAGAAATGGTAGCAGGAATCAACAAATGGGATTATATTAGACCAAAAATCTTCGAACAGCAAAAAGTATGAGTCAGTGGAGTGAAGAGATAACCTACAGAGTAGGAAAAATTTTTGCCAGCTACTCCTTAGAGGACTAATATCTAGAATATACAAAGAACTCAAAACAACTAAACCTCCTAAAATTAAAGACACAGTCAAGAAATGGGAAAGAGAAAAGAACAGACACTTCACAGAGGAAGAAATGCAAATAGTCACCAAATATATGAAAAAATGTTCAACAACTCTGGATATTAGGGAAATTCAAATTAATACAACGTTACAATTCCATCTTACTCTGGAAAGAATGGCAATCATTAAGACATGGAAAAATAACAAATGCTGGCATAACTGTGGTTTAAAAGAAACTCTATCTTGTTGTGGGGGGGGAATGCAGACTAGTATAACATTATGGAAATCAGTATGGAGATTTCTCAAACTACTGGATTAGAAATACCATATGACCCAGCTGTCCCCCTGCTAGATATCTTCTCTGACAGCTTAAGTCACCATATCACAGCAATATATGCATACTAACGATTATAGCAGCCCAATTGACAATAGCTAAATCCCGGAAGCATCTTGTATACCCGTCAACAAATGCCTGGAAAAGAAATTGTGGATCTATATATAATGGAGCACTATTTGTCTATAAAGAATGACAAATCTAAAACTTTTGTAAGAAAATAGATGCACTTAAAAATTGCAGTGTTGAGTGAAATAAACCAGATACACAGCTCATGTATGGTATCTCTCGTTTGAGTGAGCCAAAGTACAAAGAAAATGAAATAGGATGGATAGAGCGGTATAAGGGAATGGACTTCTTGCAATAGGGAAGCGGTCCAGTGGGACAAGGGTTAGAGGTGAGGAGGATGGAAGGGAAATCAGAAGATTGAAGACATGGCATGTGCAGGAACCCAGTAACCCCAATTAATGTAAACACTATATGCCGTAACAGGAGCGAAGACAAGCAGTACCAACAAGAATGAGAACTGGGCCAGGGGAACTGGAGGAGGAGGAAGGGACAATGGTGCGAAGAGGAAGAGGATTTAAAAAAGAAAGAAAGAAAAGGACTGCCTATGTGCATGTGCCCATTCCCAAAGACCATGAACTGCGAAGATGTGCAAATACAAAAGAAACAAAATAGATCTCTCTCCCTACTTCCTATTATCTTTTATTTTCCTCTTTATTTGTATTTGGGGTTTCTGATATAAGAGACACCATGCAATATTTAAATGTGTGTATTTGATTTATTTCACTCAGCATTATGGTCTCAAGGTGCATCTATTTTCTTAAAAATAATTCATGATGCCCAGGTGTATGATGCATGCCTGTAATCCCAGCACTCAGGAGGCTGAAGCAGGAGGATTGCTGTGAATTTGAGGCCTGCCTTGGCTACAAAGTGAGGTCAAGGCCAGCCTGAACATCACGGAAAGACTTTGTCTCAAAAAGACAAAAACAGAGACAAAAATATAAAAAATAAAAATAAAATAAAACTTTACACTTTGAAGCATTTTATAGAAAATAATTTATATTTATCCTTTATGGCAGAATAGTACTGCATTGTGTATAAATATCACATTTTCTTTATCTGTTCATTCATCTGTTTACAGACATGTAGGTTTCCTTCTTATGCATTATGTTATGATTTTACATTGTGACATATTAATCCTAATTTTGTCATTTTTTGGTACTTATATTTAGGTGGATAGTCATATATCTTAACAGATGTACTCATGGGGAAACATCAGATAATTATTTAGTATATTTTTGTAGTAATTGAGCTATAGAAATGAACTTTTTACCCTTTGCATCCAACCTTGTCTTCCATCGAACCTTTTCTGAACCTTTATCAATTTGATGGGACTGTTTCGTTTCCTAAAACACTGCAATTGTCACTGTCCAGGAATGTAAAAAGTTTGGAAGGCAGTTAAAATCTCCCAGGACAACACAGGCAGAAGCACCTCTTGTAGCACTTGTTTCCTTCTTTCGTTACACCTGGGCTCTGTTATTTATCTGTCAGAATCCTTCACTGATGAGAATATATTTACTGCATTTTCTTCTCTAAATATGATAGCGCATAGGGTTCCCTTGAGGAATCCTGGGGAGGGGACCCTAAAGGGAGAGTCAAGCAAGGAGAGATTTGTAGACAGATTGTGCAAGTTTCAAGGCAAGCATAATGACACGTGCTGGGTACAGTGTTAAAAGACCACCGTCTGGAAAAGTTATAATAATGGATGCTTTTAGAAATGTTTTCAACAGACTTTACGTTTTATAGGAAGGGTGAGATTAGAAGCATAATGATTACAAATTTGGCCAAGAAACTCCCGATTTTCTATTCATTCCCATCATTAAACAGTTTAGTGAAATTCTTTTATTAGAACAATTTACCATTGGACTTTTCAAAGAAGTTCATTTGGAAATCACTAATCTTTATTGGTAAGCTTCACTGTACTACTTTTCTTCCCTGGTCATCTTGTCATCTTCAGACCATACACTAAATGTGGATCTGTCCCACATAATGCCTTAACATTGTCAGAGGCTGCACAGAGAGAGCACGATGTTAACAGAAAATGGTAAGAATATAAATACTACAGAAGTGTTCTATATGTAGCAAAGGCAAAAGTAAATAAATTGAGATCTCTGGAAAGGTTAAAAATTAAATTCAAGGATGCTATTTAGTAATATTTGGGGTGGCAGATATATCTCTTTGTTACTGTGCAACATACAGTGAGTAAAACTTTTTTAAATTAAGAGGGGAACACTAGGTTGATCACTTACTTTTGTTGTCATTGGTGGCCACAAATGGATTAATAAATTGCTCATTATTTTTCTCTTAAATATCATGTTCAAATCATCTTTAATTCACTTTCCATAACTTTTAGCGAACGTTTTTGGCTATTTTACGTATCAGTGTGTGTACTGATGCACCTTTCTGATGACAATTGCAGTTTGTGTGTGTGTTTCCTATCTTCAAACCAATAAACCTATAGTGTCTTCTAAAGAAATATAGAAAAATTCAGGGTTTTGTTTATTTTCATTTTAATGAAATATATCGTTTCATATTTTTCCTATAATTGAGTTCTGTAACATTTAAAATGGAAGATCCTTTTTTGAAGGTCCGTATAAACCTTTTAAAGTAGTATAAAAGTAAGACCTTCATGGTAGATAGATTGCTTAAATAAACAGCTTGAGATCTGTGCCCCATTTCTGAGAGTTCAGACTCATCAGTTTTCTCTACACATTGCTTGACATGTCGATGAAAATGATTGCCTTTTCAGTCTTCCTTTGTGATAGAGCCTTATAAAGGCCGTACCCTTTTTTTGTCTTGTAGCCAACTGACCATGGACCAAAACTGTGCAACTAATAAAACTCTCCTTTTTAAAAAAAAAAAAAAATTACATTTAAATTAAAATATATCCTCAGGGGACACCATTACTCACACACTTAATCTGACCAGTCAGGTAGGTAGTCACATAATAAAATACCTGCACAAAACGCTAGATTTAAATGAATATTGTCCTTACTGATTCCTCACTCCTTTGTATGGCTTTTGACGTCTATGGAAGGACTTGTCTTTATTCCCAAAAGGATTAAATACTGAGAAAATGAGTGTTAGAATAAAGAAAATGTCAAGAAACATAAATTTTGAAAGCATTTCAGAAAAAGAATAAAAATAAAGAAGTTGAAAGCCATATAGACCCATTGTCTAAATTCTTAATTGAATATTTGGGACCCAAGTAGATCCAAAAGGTTGATTAATTAACAGATGTGACAGAGCACGATTGTAGTGGAAACCATAACAGAAATGGCTTATTTTGTTTTGAAGTCCAATGATCTTTTTAATATATTTATCTTCTGTAAGAATAAAAGATAAAATTTTGGAAACAAAGTTAATCTAGGGAGAAATATGCAAGAGATTCTTTCTCACTGGATATCTTTTCTTTTTCATATCTTTCCTTTGAATAAATAGAGGTTTTTTGTCTTTTTTTGAGACAGGATGTTGGTATATGGTTCAGGCTGACCTTGGGCTCACTATGTAGTACAGGCTGGCCTCAAACTCCCAGCAATCCTCCTGCCTCTGCCTCCTGAGTGCTGGGATTACAGCTGTGTGCCACCACACCCAGCTGAATAGTGAGAGTAGAGATGAGAGTTGAAGTAAAATTCCTTTAGATCAGTAATTCTAGGATGAGGAGAAAGTTATTACCATGAGGTTCTTGAAGTTAGAAAGGACAGCTATAGCATGAAAGATGGATCACATTTTATAAACTTCTAGATAATTTATTAAATAAAAGTTGGAGAAATAGCTGAGTCCTATTTAACCTTTACTAAATTGGCAAACTTTAAACATCAGCATCTTATGGCTGAGAGTGCTGTACAAAAATAACCTCCTTCACTGACAGATGATTGAAGTTCAAACCAAAAGTATTTTGCCCATTGAATCAAATTCTGGGAAAGGATACTAAAATAATAGGAAACACAGTGACAGAACATGCACATTAAAATTTCCTTTGTATGACTAATTATGCTCTTGAAAAATAGAAACAACTAAAATACCTAAGAATAGGAGCCTTCTTAAATAAGGTAATGTTCAACTTCAGAGAAAAAAATATTGCCATTCACATTGAGAATTGTAAAATTGGGAAAATGACACACAATTCTTTTCCTATAATAAGAAGCCAAAAGGCAGAAGGTAAATTAATGTGTTGTTATGGATGATTCTATTTTGATAAATACTGGAAGAAATATTTATAAATGCAAACACTGATTTTAGTTCTTGAGGATTTCAAGTGAATTTTCATTATCTTCCATTGCTGTCACTTCAATTTTCTAATAGAATTACCAATAAATACAATCCAAATAGCAGGATTTATTCCCACTTTAGTAGCTCAGCCTGACTGTCAAAGTCTCACCTGGATATATCAAGAAATAGCCATCATGCTTTGTAAAGCAGATCCAGGGGTTTATGGCCTTCTTTATAGATGAACTTGGATGCCTAAAAAGAATCAGAGAGGTATCCTTGACATTGTGCTTTCATATTTCCAAGAGAAGACTACTCTTAGGAGTTATCTTATTTTGTCCATGAAGTTGGATGACTCAGTATTTCCAGGGAACCAATGTCTTTTGGGATATGTGTAAGCAGTGGACAATATTTAGAGAGCACCGGAAGAATACCGTCCTCTGGAGTCCTCCATTGTGCCAACACGACCCACCCTACAAATGTCCTCCTTGAGAGTTCTGCCCCTCTTGTGCTCTTCTATTGTTCAATACAAATTGCACAACGGGCAAGGATCATCATGCTTTTCATTCATTAGTTAGCTCTATCAATTAAGAGAGTTTAAAATGTTGTTGATGTTCAGCAAATATTCGTTCAATGAGTGTGTGCAATACTGAAACAGATAGACTACCAGGAGCTGACAGTCTGTATATCAGTCATAATAAAGTGTCATTATTGCTTCATGGCTCCACTAGAACCAAGGTGTGTATTTCTGACTTCTACAAGTGGCATCAGGTATACAAGACACATAGTGGTTACTATTTACCTTATTTTTAACCACATGTTGCAGTTCAGTCCTCAAAGCTCCAAAGTTTCCCCACAATTTTCCTGCCATCTCATGTGTGTCTTTCGGTGTCATTCATGGACCTTCTGTTAATGAACTTTATATTCTACTCTCTTGCTATAAGGAAATGCTCCCTGGTGTTCATCCTTTCAGACTCCATCACATCTGTGCTTTGTCACATGTTGTTTATTTCTCTTATAAAAGATCCTCATCTAGTATCAAGAACATAGTAAGTACTCAAAATAACATTCTTAACAAGTCAAATACTTATCTTCCAAGGTCTTTGTTTGGAAAGGAAAAGTATGATCCATAATTTTTATCTTATATTTAGGACATATGTGAAAATAAGAGTTTCCATTTTTTTTTCTACATAAATTATTCCACTTATTAATTTGTAAGGAAACTATAAACATTTTCTGATTTTATTCCTGTTATCTTTGGAATTTATCTAATTTTATTCCTGTTATTTTTGAAAAGGTGCAGACATAAAAGCAATTAAAAATATCATGTAAACCTTAATCTATTTTAACTGACAATTCTTGCTCATGTATACAGTATAGTCCTTTGATTTTTTTTGGATTAAAAAACCCACTGACAATATATGATTGGAATTGATCTTTCATTTTTTATTCATTTATGCAGAGAACAATTCTTGAACATTTAATAAAGGCTGGGCACTCTACTAGAAACTGAGATTCAAAATAGATGAGATAGAAGATAAATGTCCTCATAAAGACAGAAGCAAAGACAGTATAAGGGAGCAAAACATAAAACTATATGAATGAGCCCATTATCATGGTTTAAAAGTGCTGCAGAAGAAAAGTTTACAACCAGTGACACTGTAAAGTACAAAGGACGGTGCTGCAACATAAGTAAGCCATTAACTGAACCCTAAATGCTGGTAAGGAAACCACTCTTCACTACATAAAGATAGTGTGCAACAGAAATATAAATATATAGTGCAACAGAAGTAGAAATAGGCTAGTCTAGTTTTAGAAACAAAGACTAGAATGACTGTAATACAATGAGACATAATAGGACTCAAAATTAAGCTAAATAGCAAAGTAAACTACAGATTATATAGGCCAAATTTATTATTTTCAGATTTATTTGAACAGCCATCAATCTGACAGATGTACAGTGCACTCTGGTCAACAGCAGGATATATATGCTTTTCAAGCACATGTGAGGAATTACCCAGGATAGCTCACATGTTAAGACACACACATATGCGCGCGCACACACACACACACACACACACACACACACAGACTCACACACATTCAATCTTACCTAAATTATGAAGATTGAAATCACATCAAGGATGTTTTCCATCCATAATGCAATAGGACTAAAACATATTGGCAGAAAAAGAATGGGTTATTTAATAAATATGTGAAAATTAAACAATGCATTCTTAAATAACAATGGTGGGTTAAATAGTAAGTCAAAAAAGAAATTGTAAAACTGCTTGACACATACAAAAGTGAAAATACAGCACACCAAAATTTATGAGATGAAACAAAACCAGTTTTAGAGTCAAGTTTCATAGTGATAAAAGCCTACTTTACCTTATAACAGAAGAGTGTGTATACGTAGGGCAACTAACAAGGTTTAAATAAGTTGTATAGTACTTCATCATTGTGAGGTTTTTGAATTTTTTATTAGAATATATGAATATTTTGGAAAAATAAATAGAAATATTCAAATATAAAGTGGCATCATGTTTGGAACATATTGTTACATATTTGAAAAATAGATTATTCCAAATGTGG
Source organism: Chinchilla lanigera (assembly GCF_000276665.1). Classification (NCBI taxonomy): domain Eukaryota; kingdom Metazoa; phylum Chordata; class Mammalia; order Rodentia; family Chinchillidae; genus Chinchilla; species Chinchilla lanigera. Next base: position 21,312,079 of record NW_004955433.1, on the reverse strand, counting down.
AAAAATACCAATCACTGAAGAATCTGAAATTGATGCACATTCTTTGTACTGTTTTTGTAACTTTCCTATTTTTGTAAATCTCAAGTTATTTCAAACTAAAAAGCTAGTGTCGAACATAAAAATTAAGAAAGATCTCAAATAAACATCTTAATTTAATACCTCAATAACTATTCAAAGAACAAACTAAGCCCACATTCACAGCAGAATGTGAGTCAAAAGCAATATATCAGAAAGAGAATATAGAAAACCAACAGAAGAAATAACACTAAAAGTTGACTTTTACATTTTTTCATAGTCAAAAGGCCGAGAAGTGTGAAAGTTGTTTTCAGAAAAGACAATAGTAATTACAAGTACAGAGACTGAGTCAGTAATCAACATCTCCCAACAATCATGGGAACAGAAAGGATCAGGAGGCAATGTGTTTCCTGGTGAATTAGAGAGAACACTTAGTGGAGAAGTAATGATAATCTTTCTCACTTTTCTAAGAATTGAAAAGCAGGTAACATTACCAAATACAGTCTTTGAGGCCAGCATCTTTTAATTCTGAAGTCAGTCAGAGACACCATAGAGAAGAAAACTACAAGCCAGTATCTCTAATTAATATGCATGCAAAATCATCCATAAATATTAGGAGACTGGGGCTGGGGATTTAGCTCAGCAGCACAGCACCTGCCTGGCAAGCACAAGGTCATGAGTTCAATTCCCAGTACCGGAAAAAAAAAATACTAGGACACTGAATTCAACAACACATTGAGTAAATCATATCCAGGTATAATTTGGACTCAGTGTATAATGTAGAATGAATAATGAAATTGCACTATTTAAAATAACGTATAGAAAGATCAGAAAATTCAACACCAAAGACATACATAAGGCATCAAAGTGTAAACTACAGAGATAAAAAGCAAGGAAAATGCATCATGATATTGGTTTTCACAATGGATTCATGGGTAAAAGCAAAATCATAACAAAACCAGAAAGAGCAACTGGGACTCTACCATGCTGAAAAGGTTCTTCAGAACAAAGCAAACACCAACAGGGTGAAAAGTAGACTGTGGTACTGTGACTGCATCTTAGAAATCCCCACAAAGGTCCGTGTGTTAAAAACTTGGTCTCCGGAGTGGTGCTGTTAGGAAGCACAAGAACTTTTATGAGTCAGGCCAATCAGATGTCTTTGGGTCTCCAGAGTCCTGCTTTTGGAAGCCTTGTGGGATATGATAAATTTTCACATGCAAATTATCTAAATGTTCCTATAACTTCTAAAATATAAAAAATTACTACCTAGTTAAACATGGGATATAGATTTAAATAGTTAGTTCTTGAAAGACGATGCATAAATACCCAAGAGAGAGTACATGAAAAAATACTTACCATTGCTAAACTTCATCACATAAATCAAAATCACAATGGAATATTGCCTAACAGATATTGGGACAGCCGTTATGAACAAACAAACAAACAATTGTTAGAAGAATGTGGAGAAATTGGACTTCTTTTTCTCTTTTCACCTGGAGTACGGGGTATTGAATCCAGGGCCTCTGGTTGAGCTATGTACTTGGCCATGCTCATTGTTTATTTTCTATTTTGAAACAGGCCTTTACTAATTTGCTAAATTTCCCAGACTGGATTTGAACTAGCGGTCTTTCTGCTTGAACTGCTCAGAGCGCCGGAATTGCAGACATACACTACCTTGCTGAACTGACATTACAATTCCTATATACTATTGATTGAGAGACCTGATTTGGAGCCCCTACCAAAACAGTATGAATTTTCCTCAAATAAGTAAATCTCAGGAGTAGACTCTATGTCATCAAGAGTGGGATGTATAAAAACATTTGGTATTTAGACACAATGGCAGCATCTTCTGCCATAAAGGAGGATAAACTTGAGTCACTTGTAGGAAAATGGATGCCCCTTGAGATCATAATATTAACTGGTATGAATCAGACACCTAAGCTTAAATATTGCATGGTTTCTCTTATATGGAGGGAGCAGAAAGGGAAAGGAGATGAAAAGAAAAAAAGAATTAATGTGTTACATACACCTACGAACGCTCTATGAGGAATGTAATTAGTATGTCATGCAAACATTCCAATAAAATTTGGAAAAATTAAAAAACAAAATTAAAGACAAAATTATTAAAGCAAAATTACTTTATATGTATTACAGTGATCCCATTTCTAAATATTTATCACCAAGAATGGAAATCCAGATCTCAAAGAGACAGTAGACATTCTATGTTATTGCAGCACTATTCATAGTAACCAAGACATGGAAACAAGCTAAATGTCCATTAACAGATGAATGGATAAAGCAAACATAGCACAAAAATACAATGAAATACTATTTGGCCTTTAAAAATATATTTCTGCAAAACATAACATAGATAAAAATTCAAACGCTGGGCAAGTGAAATAAAACTTTAACAGAACTAGAAATACACATTCTCTGCAAGTATTAAGTATGTAAAATAATCAATCATATAGAATCAATGGGGAGTTAATCAATTTTAATTAGATTTCAGTCCAACAAGATGAAAAGGATTTAGAGATGTTCTGTGTAGCATCTTGCCTACAGTCAATAATAAGTATAGATTTCATATTAGATGTTCTCAATCAGTAAAAGTTTTAATTTTATATAAAATTTTAACACCAGGTAACATTTAATCACTTTTAAAGTTTGCAGTACATTTTATTATGGGATTTAACAAAAGACTGTCATAAATCTTGGAAATTTGATGTTGATTTAATGATGAACATATTTTGTTGTGTTTTGTTACATTTTGTTTTGTTGCAAGTTTTTTTTGGTCAAGAGAGTTATAATAGTTCCACACCATAATAGAGCTTGGAGATAACAACCACCAGAATCATCAAAATTAGTCTAACCTTAAGACTTGTCAAAACAACACCATCCTCTCAGAAGGAAATTTTGGGACACATGTCAGTATCAGCTGTGTGGTAGAAAGGAATCCGGTTTCAGTGTGAGTAGATTTAAATGGCTCCTGTTGGCCCCTTCATTTTCTTTTCCTTAAAAGTGGTTGTTGGGGGGAAAAAAATCAACATATGGTATATTTGGCAGCAAAACATCATTAGTGAAAAACACCCACAACTGCAGAAATTTGGAAGGATCTTGAAAATTACAAAGAAACACAGCACTTGATGGGACATGTAGTTTGAGGTGCTATTTTTCTATTCCTATTAGGATATTATGCTGATTTTACATCAGCAGTATTCATCTCTCTACAGATATAACTATAGCCCGTGAGCTTTATTTAGGTCTCACTCTTAATAAACATGCTATGGTTCTGCGGCTGCAGTGATTTCTTTTTTGACAAATGAACTGGTGACATAGATCATCCACTCTGATTTGACACCACATCTTATAAGGAGTCTTTTTTATACCTTTTTTCCAGATTTGATGATATGAGATTGGAGCTTCTCTCATCATCTTTTCACAATAATAAGAGAATAAACTCAACTTGAAAAATAAATAGAGGATAGAGAAAAACTGGATCTTATGATATTAAAAGAACCCCTGAACAAATTCACATTCTTAGTGTCTACTTTTCAGTTGTTATCTGAGCCAACTTCTTTTATTTTTTGTTTTTATTTTTTTTTTTCTGGTACCGCGAATCGAACTCATGACCTTGTGCTTACCAGACAGGTGCTGTGCCACTGAGCTAAATCCCCAGCCCCCAAGCCAACTTCTTTATTTGGGTTTATCTGTGTCAACTTGTTGTTATTGCTATAGTATGGATGTATTTTTATCACTAGCAATTAAAAGAATTATAACAGGCGAAGTACTCTCCAGACAGATTATCTCTAGGACAAATACCTTATATTCAAATGCTGAAAATCAAAATTATCAAATTATGCAAATTTATTTAAATTATCCATTCAATAAATATTCTGAAAACTCTTTCCTAATGGTCTAAGTTTTGAGAGAATCATACACACAAAAAGTATTGTTCCAAGCAATCTTTACTTATATAAGAAAAACATTAAATGTGTAATTGCAATGCAAGGTAACAATGGGAGCAAGTAGATTCCATAAGAGCAAAGAAGTGAGACAATTAAGTAAGACTATGGGGAGTTGAAGAGATTGCAGCAAACTCATCTGGGCTCTGTTTCTGGGTGCAGAAACCACACCTAAACTGGGTACAAACTTGTCTCATTATTTCCTAAGTCCTGAGAATCTTAGTCTCTCAGGAATATTCCCATCCTTATCTGATGTGTTCAGTATCCTGCTCAAAGATGAACTGTATTCTGAGATACTTTCTCTTTTTGGGGGGGTGGGGAGCACTGAACATCCAACCCAGGGTCTTGGCCATGCAAAGCAAGGACGCTACCACTGAGCCACGTCCCCAACTCTATTGTAAGATACTTTTGCACATTATCACAATCTTTTCCGCTGGACTGCACTCTGTCTCAGATGTTCCCCTTTGGGCCTTTCTGGAAGATTAGAAAACCTCTTCAAATAAAGGTACTAGTGTAAGTAATAAGTCATAAATACATAGCTTTAGAAAGAAATCCAGGTAAGAAAAAAATTGAAATGAAAAGTTTAAAAGCATTGTCATATGTAGAGGACTCTTCTCATAAATAATATCTCTGGGTGATATGTCATACATGTACATGTAAGTAAAAGACAGTAAAAATGAAAGAGAAGTGTAAATTCAGCATACTATTTCCTTTTAATAAAGTTAATAAATTATTTTAAAAAGTTAACATTACTTAATATTGCAAAAATTGGTATCTATTGAGCAAATTCACCTGTGCTCCTCTGTGACCGGGAACCCCCAGGTCCACAGTGGGGGGGTCAGATGAGCACCTGAGTGAAATCAGCACGTGGACCTGACCTAACAGGACACGAAGACTCTAAGTCTTGTGGACGGCAAGTCTTGTGCACAGATCTGCATAGGATGCACTCAATGAGGGAAAAGCACCTACATTTATTACTAATTTATATTTATTTGTTTGAGAGAGGATCTCACTTTGTAATTCAGGCTGACTTTGCCTCATAGTGAACCTCCTGCCTCAGAAAAAAAATTAGACAACAGACACGAATACCACAATTTTAAGCATCATGTACAAACACACACACAAGACCACATATATACATAAATATCTTGTGTTATTTCTTAAAGTTGAATAGGAAAGCAATGCAGAAAGTGAAAGTGAAATTAGATTTTTTTATAGTTCTATTATATGTTAAAAACAGTTAAAATAATTAAACATTTGTTCTCAATGAACATACTATTATTGCATGTGCAAATGGATTTACATAGTTACATATATAAATATATGCTATAGTGTGTATACACATCAATTCTTCACACGTAAATAAATATACATCTATGTGTAGTGGAATTTAAATATTTAGCTATTCAGTGTGTGATAAAAAGTATGAAATTGGGGTTGGGGATATATAGCTCAGTTGCACAGCACCTTCCCGGCAAGTGCAATATCTTTAGTTTGTTTCCCGTTACTGTAAACTGAAAAAAGCCAAGATTGGAATCAGTGTGTTAATGGACCGAATAAAAACACACAGAGACACACTCAGAGGAGTAGGTGACTTAATCTACAATTTTGGACCATTTACAGTGCAATGAAAAAACTCCAGGATTGTTGTTTAACAGCAGTTGTAAATCAAATTCTTATCTTGGGGATTTGGGACTGATCATCCCTACCCAACAGAGCAAAGTAATTAGTGACTGCATCAGCCAACAGAATAGATGTGTTCATTTTTTTCTTCCTAAACAATTTTTGCCCCTGTTTATTTATTTAGATTACATAACTTATATTGACTATCTTCATGTTCATTTCTTCCCTGTTACTTCAATTATTGGCATTTTAAAAATTCCAGTTTGGTACTTTTTAATATTAGACTAATTCTTTAGTTCAGTTTTAGAATTTATATCTTTCTGAAATGATTTTCTCTCTTTTTATTAATTATACATGCAGTTTCCTTTACATGCTGAAGCATAGTTGTAGTAATTGCTCTAAAATTATCTAGCTATTTCTAATGTCTTCATCAGCTAAGGTTTAGTACAGTTGTATTTTGAACAGGTGTTTTGATTTCTTTTTTAGTTTAAAGAGAATAAAAAAAACAAAAACAAAACAACAATAACAATAAAAGCAATACAGAATTTCAAAACAGGATGTTAGGAAATTAATATTGGTTGCTATATTACATATTATTATCTTCAAAGTAGTTGCTCAGATTACCAGATAGATATACAAGATTGATCAAACAATTAAGCATTAACTGTTCCTTTTAATAAAACAATAGAAATTACTATTTTGGTGTATTAACCTTAGGGTTATATCTTAGATAGTGTAAGTGCTATTTTCTGGAAGTTATTAGAGAATATTATTTTTTGTGTCTTTTTAAAAAATTACTACTTAAATTGGACCCAGCCTATCAAATTTATCTCCCTTACAGAAAAGGAATAGTGAAATTTGTATCTTAATTATTTTGACTTTAGAAATCAGCTAGAAATTTGTCTACAGTTTTCTATCCAATTGTAACTCACGAAGGAAGTTACAGATTTAGGCAGGTTGGCAGAATAAGAGCCAAACTGTTGCAAAACCCATTACCTGCTATTCCATTTCTTCCCAAAGGTCAAATCTACTTCATTATTTTGTTTTTATGTGTTCTCCAGGGCCTTCACAGACTTATCATTGCTTTATTTTATCCACAGTTCATGTTATTTGAGGAATTTTACTTGATTGGAGCCATTTTGAATGTGATATATATAAAACACACATAATAGCATACACATACAACACAATATTTATAAACACACACTAGACCAGGAGCGGTACCACATGCCTATCATGCCAACATTTGGGAGTCTGAGGCAGGAGGATCACTGTGAGTACAAGCCCATCCTGACCTGTAAGGGGGCCCCTGTCTCAAAACAAAACAAATCAAAACACACACATACACACATATAATTTATATATATATATATAACACATGTATTATATATAAAGTATTATATACATATATTATATACATATAATTTATATATACAATTATATTCTACATATATTCATACACACTGGCAGTTCACTTAAAATCACACTGTGTAGGTAGCCTGAAAGAGTTTCTGTCCTTTCGTGGGCAAACTAAGCTCCACAGAAGATATTCTCTTGTGATGCAAATTATGAAGGAAAACTCCTCCACACCAGCAAAATTGAAGGTAATTCAAACTCCCTCATTTAATCTGGTGTCTTCATGACTCCATTGTATTGTGTTTAGTCTTCCAGTTCTTAATCTTTGAATCATCTTTACTTGATAAAGATGGTGTAACATATTCATATTTTCACTAAACTGATTCCTTGCTGCTTATCCAAATCTAATTGCAAAGGGCATCAACTGCCTACCTTTGTTCTCAGGCATCAAATATTTGCCCTTCCAAAATACACCGAGAATAAGGCAAGCGTGTAGATGTTGGCGCTAATTTGCATTTTGTATTAAGAAAGCATTTAAATGTATTTCTATTAGTTCCCTTGGAGGGAAAATGGCAAAAGGTGGAGTTCTTTCTACATTTAATGTGCTCCAGGAGCTTCTGTGCTCATTTGCGTACTGCACATTCCTAACCTTCTCTGGCAGCAAGTCCCATCACACTGTGCACAGAAAGAAAAGTATGAGCCTGGGTGAAACAACTGGCTATTCTTAGGAAATTGGAAGTTGAGTAAGGACTTGCAGAGACTGGTTGTGGTTGGAGCTGAGCACCTGAGGAAGCACCTATTCAATGGGAAGAGTCCCAGTGCTGTTACCTGATGGTAGATCGGTATACGTGTGTGTGTGTGTGCCCGCGCGCGTGTGTGTGTATTATTTCTAGTTTCTTCGTGTCCTACACAAAGAATTGGACAATACATCCAGGAAAGGTAGTGGAAGTACATTTATTAGAGGCAGAAAAGAGATACGCTCTAGAAGATGAGAGTGGGCTGGTCAACAGACACACAGAGGATAAAGGAAATGGATTGGATAAACAAAATGGACTGGCGGCCACTTCATGTAGTTGAGACACTGGGGCAGTTATCCTATCAAAGACACACTTGGTGGAGAGCTAGATGATTTAAGCTACCCTGTGCCAAGATTGGCTTGGGGTTCCTGCCACATGAAAATGAAGGATTGAAAATGGAACGTTTTCTTGTTGGTCCTGCAAATGCCACCACCAGATTCAAATGAGAGACTGAAAAATATCCTGCTAACTTGTTCAGTGTGCGGTGCTCAGGAGCTCATGGCGTCATTTTGGGTCCTATGTTCTGCGAATGTCCTCTGAGTTATGACTTTTGACACATTCTGCCTGATTTTCCTCAGCTCTCACCTCCTACCTCAGTGACCTTTTGGTAATTTTTCTTCTAAAAGTTGCTTTTAGGATCGGGGATATAGCTCAGCAGCACAAGCTCCTGCCTGGCAAGGGCAAGATCCTGAGTTCAATTCTGGTACCAAAAAATAAAAAAAAAAGTTACTTTTGTAGCTATTGTTATGGTATTAGAAGTAGCCTCAGTTTTATGTTAATTATTCATTACTCTTTCAAGTAATTGCTTTATTTTTTCCAATAGCCAAAAAGCTCTATATAAAGATCTGCAGATAAAACACATGTTCAAAAACATGTTGCTATCATTTATTTTCATATAAAACAATGGGAGTTTGAAATCATTTTCTATATAAATAACTCCTTCAGTTTCCATAGATTATATTCTTAATGAAGCTAAAAAATTGAAAAAAAGTAAGATATTATAGTTGACAATTTAACAAATAAATATATACAGTACTCAGTTAACTCTGAACTTCAGCAACAAATGCTTTTTCTAATATGGGGGCATCCCAGGCAAATATTGAGAGTGTATACCTACAGTGAACCTATTTATATGTTTAGTCTCAAATTCAAATTTGAGAAAGTGTCTTGTATCTTATTGGGAAATCCTATCCACCAGTATAGCACCACTAAATTCCAAATTAACTTCTGATTGTTAAAATAATGATTAAATAATCAAACTGTGCCTGTGAAAACTTTCTGAAAGAGGCAAAAATACATAGGAGAATGGTGTAACTACATGTCATCAAATCACTTTTCCTTATGCTCTTTTCCTCTTAAGATTTAAAAGTGAGAATTTCTTTGTCTCTCTGTATGGGTTAATGTCACAAATAACCATTATAGTAATCCGTATCTTCCATTATGGCTCTTACTGTGGATGTAGGACTATCAATCAAGTTTTATTGTAGATAAAGAAAGCAAAATCTGTGGAAAGGAGTTCTACATAAATTGTAAGCTTCACTTTCTTGTCACCCTGGGAACACGAACACACACACACACAGACACACACACACTTTCCAAACGGCTTCCCAAGTAATAACAAAAAGGAGAAACATCTTAGTCAGTTCAGTTCAATGGCTATAAGCCTAGGAATGATACAGGGAAAGACAACAAAAGACAGAGTAGTAATAATAGTTGATGGTGAAATATCCATATAATGGGATTTGGTGTGTGAGCGGGTCTAGATATTATTTCTAAGAGTTCAATATGATATTGATATGTATGGAAGAGGATTGGTAGTGAAAGAACAGTGGAAGACAACATTACCCTTTATTTGTTCATTAATCCTTTCTACAGTACCATCTATGATGTGTTAACAATTATGAGATCTCTAAAGTTATTAGAGCTATTAGTATCAATCACAAATAACAATATCTAGTACATTATATTTCTTGGTTAACTTTTTTGTAGCGCTGTTGAAAATAATTATAAATGAGAGTTCATTCACTACCACTCAGCTGTCTCAGGAAAAGGAGATTGCTGGTTTATGTGGGGGAATAGGCTTTATATTTCCAATAAAGTTATCTATATTTTTCCTGCCAGAAGAAACTCCAACATACGGACAATGTATCACTGTTGCAAGTTTTATTGGAGCACAGAAGTACAAGGGGGTGGATGAACATTCTTCTGGATTTAATTCAACATTATGGTTTCTACAAAATTGACCGTAAGTAAGAAACATGGAAAGTAGTTGAAGCTGTAAAATTGAAAAAGAATTTGCTGAGCAACGGCTGTAGATACTGCTTATGCAACTGGCATCTGCTTGAAAAATAGGAGAAGGATAAAAGCTATAGAAGATTATAAAGTCTGAAGTTTCTGCCTGTGAGGAAGTGAACACATAGCCAACATCAGAGTCATCCTAAGAAATTAGAATGTATCTAGAAGAACATCACCCCTTTGAGTTCACAAATGGCTTTAATATTGGTTAAAAAGGACAGCTAAGCCAAATTTTATTTTTTCTTTAAACACATGCGGCATCGCAGATTTTAAATTCAAAATACATTTGACATTTTTCCCTAGTGAATTTGTGTCTTGGAATATGATTTCAAGCATCGACCCACAGGTTGTATGACTTGGAATAAATGATTCACAGTCTGAGACCCTTGCCACTGAAATGAACACAAGTCTAGTATTATCATGAGCATTAGATGAGATGATAAGTGAAAAGTAGGTGACAGGTAATTAATTTTATTAAATAATGTTTCCTTCTTCAACCTATTTTCTCTTTTTTTGCCTTTTTAAGACAGGGTCTCACTATGTAGTTCAGCTGCCCTTGAGTTCACTTTGTAGTGGTCTCGTGCTGACAATGATTCTTCTGCCTCAGCCACTCAGGTGATGGGATTACAGGCCTGCACCACCATGCCCGCCTTCAAACTATTCTTATTATAGCTGATATATCTTCTTTGCAGTGCTGTGCTACTTCATTAATATACTGTCCCTGTAGATTAGTATTTACTAATCTCTATAATTAGCAACATAATTTAAAATGAGCTGCATCATTGTATGAAGTCCTTAGCTAACTTCTGTTTGTTTGAAGAGATAATCATTTAGAATTTCCTGATATAGCATATTGTCTGTCATGCACATTTTAACAGATAGTAAGTATAAAAGTATGTTTTGGTCATACTTATTTTGTGAAAAATAGAACATTGATAAAATCAGAAGTTGCCTATAAATTTAACAGTTCAAATCCTTTCTGTTTTCAGCTTGGAAACATCTTTCTGATGAACACCAGAAAAGGAATATGTCTGGTTTTGGCTTACTAATTTCACTGAGAATTTAGAGAAACTTTCTGTTCTCTAATCTTTTCTTTTTTCATTTATAAGTTTTGCATTTTTTAAGGCTAGATTAGTTCACAATATCTTTTCCAACCTTACACCATAGTTATAGGTCAGGAAACTGAACTGAGAGAGTTGAACAGGAATACACAATGAATAATGTACTAGTTTAGATTTTCTCAGATCTTCTGGATCATGGTAAAAGATGACTTCCATTGAAGTGTACTGCCATTTACTTTGTCTTTCTGAAAACAACTATAATAACTAATAAACAATTATATTGCTTCCTCTTTATTATTATTACTTTTATTTTTGTTGTGTCTAGGGCACAGAAGATCTTAATGCAAAAATATTTTCTATGCTAATTTTTCTCTTGGAGGCCTCTACATGGTCTTGACCCCCTCCACTGAAACTACAAATACTTATGAGTATTATTATTATTTATTCCTTCATGTTATATTGTGTGTGTATCATCCTATGCCACTTCATTCCTTGCAAGGGTTTTATTTGTAGGGCACTAAGGTGGCCTCAGAAAAATTTGGTCTTAATCTCAAGAAGGAATTGACAGCTGTAATTTTCTTTCAGTGTCCCATTAATATGTTTCTTACTTATACGTTAGTTTTTAAATTTTTGGTTCAACTAGATCTTAGTTTAAAGAATTTTGAAAGAAAATAAATTACTTCAACAACTTAGCCATTAGAATAAAGATGAAACACTGCCTTTAGTACTAAACTCAAATATTTATAAACAGGAAAACTTATTTTATTAAGAATGTATATGAAATTTTAATTCAAAAAGAGAGTTTACATCACTCTTGGATTATATATTGCATGTATTACCAAGTCTGTGCAAGAGAAATTAGAGGTTCAAGTACCTTTCCTACGTTAGTATTTTGCAGAAAATGCTCAGTGAAGTCTGTGTGTGTGTGTGTGTGTGTGTGTGTGTAGGAGGGTATGTCAGAAATCAATCAATAAACTTTCTAGCTTGATTACCCTTAATCATTTATCCTTTTTAAAATTTCTTTGTCATCAGGTACTGTGTAGAGAAACGTAAGAAAATCTTCATTTATCACAAAAAACATAGTCAATGACTGAAACAGCGGTTACCCACATTACCCCTTCAACACTTGATTCAAAAAGAAATCTGTTGAATGAGTTTCAAAAAGAATGACTGATTCTGTTGTAGGATCTTGCATGTCAAAACAGGAAAGATATAATGATAAAGTTTGGACATTAATGTTCAAACTATATAGAGACATTTTCAATGAAAAGCAGAATTAAATCAAAACAGAACTAGGCTTGCTTTTGATTTGAAACTTGTGAGAAAACAGAAGATGTGACAAGTTGCTTGCTTGGGAGAACAAAATCCACAAGTTGCTTAGGGAGTGGAAAACTGCACTGATAAAATGGCTCTTTAACAGTGCTGACAGGCGCTAAAAGTGTGACTGCAGGAATGACAAATTGCTTGTAACTTGACACAGGAAATGGGGAACCAAAGTAACATTTTGGCAAAAAAAAAATCCCCCAGAAGGAGATTAGTCATCCATAGAGGAGCACCCCCTCAGGCAGGCAGTGTGGGAAACTGGACGAACATGCTCTCTGACTCAGACAGACCTACTTTTGAGTCCGAGATCTGTCAGTTGCTAAGTGGGTGAGATTGAACAAATCAAGTTTTCATTTCCAATGGAAAATATAACATCCTCTTCACCAGGGTGGAAGAGAAGATTCCATGAGACAAAATCTCTCATATAGTTTCTGTCATGTTGTCACAGTTGGCAGCTTGTAAACAGTGGTTTTATTTTTTAAAAAAAATATTACTGACATCCCCCACTACTCTGATCACCCTTGCCTCCTCCTCCTCATCCTGCATCATCTTTCTGATCAGAGTGTAGTACAGGTGAGCTATAGGCTTCTTTTCAGGCTCTGTGGTCGGGAAAACATGTTCAGTTCAGAGTTATAAACATTGATGGAATTTCTTCTCTTTATTTTTTCATTGATAAGATGGAATATATATTTACTAACAAATTATGTTTATTAAGGCTTTTAAGAAAAAGATCATACTTATTGTGTGTAGACCCAAAAGATTTTGATTTGGTCTGAATGGATTTATTCGAATCAATAACCGTCATTAACCTCTGATATATATTTTTTTTATTTTAAAGAGTAAAAGAAGGATAACATAATAATAGGGAGAGCTTACCAAATTACAGACAAAGTGATAGGAGATTATCAATGGTTATTGTTTTACATATTGTTATTTACAAGATAGTTTCTCAGGAAAACAGACAAATAATATTGAGTTGCAGACAAAAGAGGTACGAGATTATCAATAGTTGTACTATACTTAAGTATCTTCAAAGTGGCTTCTAAAGAATATAAATAGAACTATGCATGAGTGACCTATTGAATAATCCTTCAATAATTCTCAATAGTTGTAGGAAACACATAATAATAAACATGGATCCATTTGTGAAATAGGATAGGAACAATACAAACATTACAGAGTTATGGATAGATTTCTAGGAAAATAACAATGACTGCTGTAATGCATGGTGATATCTTCAAAGTGGTTTCTCAGGAAGACAGAGATACACAAGAAGGATCTAACAAGTAGTTACAGCCTAAGAGTTGTCAAAAATCAAGTGAGCCGTCTGGGGTGAAAGCCATTTTTTGTAGCGTTTTCTCTCCAGCCTCCATTGCATTGGGTCCCCACAATCAGTTAGCGTCCTCTCCCCAGCTGTCAGCAGAGGCAGAAGGAATCCTGCTGTAGACTTCTCCAGAGTTCCACCACAGCCTGTACTGTCAGGGGAAGAATGGCTTCCAGGGAGTCTCTGCAGGTACTGTGCAAGGTCTTCCTGGTTTACAGCTTCCGAGTGGCTCTGATGACCCGAGTCCACAGGACCTCTGACTCCTTGGGCTTAGTCTGCATTCTCATGTTCTCCGAGTCCTTGTTTAGCAGTTGCTCCTCTGCTGACTCTGGACCTTTCTGTTTCTCATTGGCAGGAGCAAGAGTAACCCTTGTATGGCATGCATTCCCAGGGGTTTTTCCATTTGAATGTTTCACACACGTCCCAGGGTGAGCATCTGCAGGGCCAATTGTGTCATTGTTTCTCTGTGTCTTGATAGTTCTCAATTGAGCGCGGCATGGCTCCACGTGCACCAGGGGCCCTCGCTCCGGAGGCCTACCAGGCAGAAAGCTAGCCAGCCGGAAGGCCGGCGCTCCCCGCCTGTGGCTCCCAGGGCGCCGGAGGCCCTCGCTCGGGGGGCCTACCAGGCAGAAAGCTAGCCAGCCATCTGATATGTTTTTAATTATACTTTTTATGTAGATTTGAATGAAATTTCCTTCAGAGTTCATCCCACCTGTTCCACATCTGTGTTTCTTTATACTGGGATTGGGTGCCTCTCTCCTGTCTTTGCCGATCATGTGCCCCCCTTCGGCATCCCTGCAACACACGTGCTAAACCCTGAGACACTCCAGGCTCTGCCCGTGTTTGGGAGGCACAAACATGATGAGTCTGACCCTTGCTTCCAGCTATTTCTAATGGGAGAAAATGCTTTGTAAAAATAAATCAAGAACATGAGAAGATGCTCCATCACAGAGCAAGGTTGTGCCAGTGCCCCAGGGCGTGTTGCCTCAGGGTAGTCGAGAAAAGCCTAAAGTGCGATGTGACCTTGAGTGTCAAGGAACAAGTACAATTTCGTGCCAGTAGAGGATCATCATTTCCTTCCCCTTTTGGTCTGTTCCTTTTCTTCTTTTTTTTTTTAATTTCAAAAATAATGTTTATATTATAATAATTGCAAAAGTAACAGGTGAAGGAAATTAGAAAAATGGTGCAAAGCATATAAAAATGCAACCATAAAATGATCCAAACTACTCAATAACTTTCTTTGCCCTGTTTCCCTTTTGTCCTTCTGTAGTTTATTTTCCATCTTTCCCTCACTTTTCCTTTTTTCCTTCATTTTACTTTATCCTGGCTTTCATCCTTTTCTTCCTTTTTCTTTGCTTTCTGTAAAATCTCTCTGGCTGTAAGAATACTCAAGAGAATGTGCCCTCAGTCACTTACCTATTGACCCTAGGTGGATGCTTTCAATTTGAATACTAATGAGTTTTTCAGCTCAAGAAAATATTTTTATATCACTCTTCACTAATTTTTCTTCATAGTTTTATAACCACTAATATTACTGCTACTGCTATTATTTTTCATGTGGATACCCACTAGGACAGATACTGAAAAAACTTGTTTTGTCTCTTTTCTTCCTTTTCATTTAGTCCTAGTAATTATTTTTTTGAATTTTTCCTTGGGGACTCCTTTGCCCATTTATCAGATAGAAGGGGGAAGGAAGTAATTGGAAATTCAAAAAATATTTACTTTTAGTAATTTTTTTTACATGGTGGTTTGTGTTTACTTTATAAATGAATTAACATACTGAACCACTATTACTTTATTATGTTTAAATCTATGTGTATATTAATATCTATGAGCTGGGCATGGTGGAGCACACCTACAATCCCAGCACTACCGAGGCTAGGGCATGGGGATAACTGTGAGTTTGAGACCAACCAGGGCTACGTCAGCAATAAGCCCCAGACTCAATTTGTTGGTGCAGAAATGAAGCACTCAGACACCAAGAAATCTCCCCAAGGCTAGTTTACTTCTGTAGAAGGGTCTGCCACCCGCCTAAAGCAAGGTAGCAAGCACACAGAATGGTAGCAACAAGTTTCTTTTACCTTAATGTGTGAGAAGCCACTGACCTTCTCCTCATTGACTTCCTCAGGTGATGTGAAGGGAGGGCTTCAAATGTTCCTGGGAGGGTTGCTAAGGCAGGTAGTGGAGGCAGGAGGGACCGAATGTCCTGGGCCTTGTTCCCAGCCCCACAGACTTTTGGTTATAACTGTAGCAACTGCAACCCTGGTGTGAGGGGTGACTGAGCGCAGCGTAGGATGAATTAGAGTTTGAGAGGGAGGAGCTCCTGCTCATATCTTTTGATAGAAAAGATAGGCCTGCAATTTCTCACAGCTACACACCGTGGTCCTGCCTCCAAAACAAGACAACAAAACTGTTCATTCAGGCAGAAATTTGACTACTGTAGAGGTGTGAATGTTCAAGGCATTTAACTGGGCAAGTTTTCATGTAACGTTAATAACCTGACTATCAAACTGACTGTTTATTTTGTGCCCTTCACTGCCCCTCAACAAATGCAACCATAATCACTACCACTGGTGCTGTTCAAAGCATGGTAGTTTTTCTCTGCTGATAGAAGCGAACATCTTACCTTGTGTTCTTTGATATACGTACTCTTCCTTGGAACAGCCATCCTTTAAAGTCAGTCTTTCCTTTCCTGAGTGGACTGTACAGCTGTCTTTAAATGTACTCTGCTTCTCCCCTACACATGTATTACCGGAGTGTTTCCCAGCCGGAGACTCATGGTAAGATTTTGGTAAAAAATGCCTATTCCTACCTGAAAAATGAATAAGCTTCTTGTATGAGAGATCAATTTTATTTGTAATGATAAAAAAGCAAATAAAAGTATTATGAATTATAAAAGGCTCTTTTCTGCCCTTGGGAAGAAGTGCCTGATGTGGAAAGTCTCTTGGGAAGGCATTCAGAACGTCAGTACTACCACAGGGACTGAAGGGAATACAGCTTTCACTGACATTGCCAAAGTATTTTAGAATTTCCTTATCCTATGACGACAGTTTAGAAAGTATTATTTACACTTGTTGTTTTTTCCCTTTTGAGTATAAATAGCATCTATTGTTGGACAATATGTGTGTTTAAATGGAATTTCTATCATATCAGATTTATATAATTTTATTAAGCACATACTATATACATTATTGAAATATATATTCAAATATTAATTCTACGACATGGAGACATAGATACAGCACAAGTAGGGACCTTTCCCCAGAAAAATTTATGGGATAATGAATTCATAAACTTAATCACTTAGTCAAAAACCTAAATTAATTAAGTCAATCTGAAATATAAAGTGGAGCTTGCGAATGTAGTGGTTTTGTTCCCACCATATGATCTTCTGATTTAATTCTTCTGGAGGATAGCCTGGACATCTAAATGCTGAAAAGAAGAGTTCCAAATGACAAAATGAAAAACTTTCATAGAACAAAGACCAGAGGAACTCAGACAGATGGGACAGTTAGAGGAGAGCCGTCCAGGAAAAGCGTTGGAAGAAGGATGGCCTCCACAGGAGCTGAAGGATGACAGATAAGAGAATGGACAGAGAAGCAACACTTTTTGGTTGAATTCAGGAAAATTAACTTCTTCTAATTTGAGCGTGAGTGAGTCACCAAAAAAAGAATTTGAGGTTTTTTATTGAGTTCTTCGCTGCTTTCTTCTCCTCTCTCTTTCTTTTATCCTTTCCTTATTCTCTCTCCCCCTTTTCTTCCTCTCTGGTTCCTTCTATCTTTTCTCTTCTTTTCTTCTCTCTCTCTTTTCTCTAAACATTCACTGAACATTTACCTTATACAAGTATCATTCTGGACACCAGAGCTAAGATAACTGAGTTATGAGCTCACTACACTCAAATGTTACTCTGAATCAGTGAACGACTGAGGTACAGTCCCTATAGCACAGCCTCGTGGTGTTTCCTGGAAGTCACCTCTGAAAGAATCCATTTACAAAGCATGGTAAGCATCCCATTCTTAAGAAGCAAACTTCAATAGCACTATAACCATTTAATTATGAAGCTTGCTCCTCTTCGGTGGCCTTTATCTCCATTGTCTGTAGTATGGCATTTCTAGATCCGGTACCATGAAGAATATCATTAGTGTACTTACAGAATCACCAAAGAGTTCCTTTAATCCATAGTTTTGAAGCCTTATGTCCCCCGTTCACATGATTCTTAGCCATAGGAGAGGTGAATCAAGGTAATCTATCACTGGTCAAATGCTAGAAAATTTCGGGTGATTCTAAGAGTCAGAGCCTAGGACAACAAGCCACCCCTGTCAGAACACCAGATGCAAAGAACACATTTTAGAGCATAAAGATTCTGGAGCTAGATATTGGGAGAAGCCTCATACTGGGAGCACTCTGTCATTAATAATGAATCTAAGACATGAATATTGGCATTCCAGTATTCAATCGTTACTGTTTGATAGAAATGAAAATAAATCTCTTGGGAATATAGAAACAAATTTTAAAAATGGAGAAGATAATATTTTCAATAGTTATGGTATATGAAGTTAATGAATAATCAAGGATAAAATACAGTATTGAATTGAAAGAATCATTTCCCATACCCTTAATTTCTATGCTTTGCCTGAAAAATTTTTGCAGCGGTGTTTTAGAAAAGCATTTTTTTAATGCTACTTAAGGCAAAATTAAGGTTAACCCTGGGAGAGAAAAGTAGAATGATTTTTAATGTTTTTGTAATTCAATTTCTTAAATCACCAAGGTTGTTATTTCTCATTACCTCTAAAAGTTTATGTAACTTGAAATGGTTCAGTGATTCAAGGTGTCATTAGCTGTTCTATTTCTTTAATTAATGAGGTCATTCCTGTTGTAACATGGGGAACGAGGACAACCAACATCTTTGTGACCACCTGACTGTGGCTCTTGAAACCAGGACTAATACAATCATCCTCAGAATAAAGGAAGCATTAGCCACCCAAACTCAGAATTTCCTCTCTTACACAGTCATTTCACCAAGCTATGGCAGTATGGCTTTTGTTTTGGAAGGCTGAAGTATTCACATAGTTACTTCAACACTTCACATCTATGAGTTTGAAATATTACCTTATAATTTTTCCATTAATTTGTGTTATTGCTGAACTACCATTCAAATATTTCTTGAAGTATATGGTACACAGTGTGGCATCAGCAGGAAAAATATATAAGGTTAAAAAATAATAATTCTCATCTCAATAAGAGATGGTACTATATGAGAGCATTAATTTTTTAAATGAACTTTTAAAAGTCTCCTCTTTCCGTAGCAGCCCTACTGTACTAGTCTTTACCACATTGCTAAACATTGCTGTTGCTCTCTACTTTAATAGTGTCAGACTCCGAAGTCTGACATAAAATAGGCTATTTCATCTGAGATGGTTTAAGCTGGTCTGAGGAGTGACAGGAGAATACAGCAAGCAGTCAGTGCTAATGACAGCATGCCATTTTTATAGACTAAAGGTCGAGCAATGAATTTCAATTATAGAGCGTCAGGATGCCCAAATGCAGGTACCTGATAAGTCAGAAGCTCACAGTTCTTCTAAGCCCTCTGTAGAATTTTAATAAAGCTCTTAGCCCTTAACACAGCCTTTTTTCATGACTTTTTTCTTTGCCAGAAGCCAAGAGATGTAATCTTTTTATGAGCAACTCCATCTATAGGACCCTTCAGCCATCCTGTTCCAATAGCTAAATGGAGCATGCCTTCTAACATATAGGTTCCCCTGTGGCTCATCATCCAATGTGTTTGGGACTGACATAGAAGGTGGGTATAGATTTTCAACTACATCTTTAAATGGAGCACTCCAGAAATGTATTATTAGCTTGGCAATGGCAAGGACTCCTGATGACCTGATAAAGCCATTTTTCTGCCAAATATTTGAACAGGTTGGAGCAAAAAAATAATTGTAAAGGACCACAAAACTCCCTTGAAATGGAACATGTGAAGATTTATATTCAAACAGTACTACACATCACTGATTCTATTCACTTCCATCCACCAATTCACTTCCTATAATGTTCAGGGGAATAATTAGGAAAGGCAGAATGACAATAAAGTATTTCATCTTTTTGTGTTAAAATAAGTGACAAATGGGTTGAGTTTCGCATCCACTCACATTATTTGTTTATTTTATATCATGCCCATAAAACAACTTCTGATTTTCTTTTCATGTTTGCTTTACCTTCAGTGTTTCTCAACTAAGTTGGGGACAGTCCTTTTCAGATGCTGTAGATGAAATAAATGGTGCTTTCTGGACTCACAGATTCCCTCGGACTACCCAGCTTCTGAAATCCTATTGACTCTGGTTTCAAAAAGCAACCAGAATTTACCCAGTACATTACCAACAGCTGAGCAGAGATGCTTGGATTTCAACTAATCATCACTCAAGCCCTCTGCTTCTACTTCTGACATTTCTGCCCTGAATTTGCTTTCAACATAGCAAACTGGATGATTCTTTTAACATCTAATGAAATCATACCAGACTTTTGAAAAACATCTAACAAATGTTTCCTGTTTCACTTACGATAAAATCGTGTTTCTCAACCAGGTGTAGCACGCCGTGCATAATATGATCTCTCCTGTTAGAACTCTGATCTCATCTTTTAGCCTTAAATGCGCACTCACTTTGCCTTTAGTACAAATGTCTGGGCTGTTTCTCTTTTTTTACTGATTTCTCCCATTTGCTGGATATCTTTATGTTGTAGTCAGCTCTTTTTCTTCAAGTATTTCCCCAAACCTAAATGTTACCTCCCTCTTCAGGAAGCCCACTGCTTATCGTAGTAAAAATGGAAGCAAATCTCCAACCTCAGTCCCATCAAAACCAAAGCTTGTAGTGTTTCGTTATTTTTCCTCTGATATTCATTGGATCCTACTATGCTACAAAATTCTCTTATTTTGGTTTTAATTTTCTCACTAGTTGTTTTGCCTTGTAAGGATGCGAGTACCACAAAGGCAGGAACTGTTGTGTTTTGTTTATTGATGTGTCTGAATTACTTAGTATCATTTCTGATACAAGGCTCTCAGTCACATATTTGTTCAATAAGTGAACCAGGTGCGATCCTTCATCGCTGCCCACTTTTGTATCCAGGAAACATTCTATTCTTCAAGTTTAACAATGCCATTGCAATTACGGCACACACTGGTTAATCTTATAGATTAATTCAGATTGGTTTCCTATGATCAGCTGCACTGAAGGGATAATTCTCTCATAAGGGAAGCACAGTGAGACAAATTGCATCTTATGATTTTTGGAATAGTTTTCATTTGTTCTAGACTTTAGGCATACAATCTCCAACATTAGGTAAAGAACAAAATAGAAAATTTCTAAAACTTTTCAGGTCTCGCTTCTCATTCTTCTTGTGAGGCTTCTTTGATGATGGTAACTTCTTTGGGTTGGGTATCAGTGAGGCATACCAGTCACTTCTGGGTGTGTCTTGGGAAGACCACGGAGGCATGACCTTGAGCACTATATTTTGCCCTTGACCCTTTCTCTCTGGCATGATTCCCCTGCTTTGTTCCCTGGCCATGAGGGCCATTTTGCTCCACCATGCCATTCTGCCATGATATTTCCTGTCTTGAAGTCTTTATATCTTCTACTGAATTAGCTGAGAATATGAACTAAGTTTACCCTCTCCTTTAATTATACACATCATGTATTGAGTCCAGGTGATAGGAAAGGTGGCTAATGCACTTGCCAAGGAAGTAAGCACACAAGCACGTGAGAAAATTAAGACTTCAGGTACCTTGTATGCCATTGGTTGGGTGAATGTGTCTATTTCTATACCAACAAGGAAAATACATTGCATTCATGTATCCAAATTTCTCACTCAAACTTCTAGTGTGATCCAAATAGATCTGACCCTCTGAACATCTTAGAGAACATCACATTTATTGGTTTCCTTGGTGACAACATGCCAGCAGGGTTTTATGTGCAGAAAGTTCTAGCTTGTGCTATGGAGGATGGAAAACTACTTATAACTAGATATTGAACATTATCATTTCAGTGAGGCTTGAGGTTTATGATGTCATCATGGGTGTGCTGAAATACATCCTGTAGTGCAAAAGGTCAATTGCTGTATATTATATCTTCGATGATCAAGAAGAATGTACATACCTACTAGAACTTTTGGGACACTGACAGCAACACACGCCTTACTCAGCACTGCTGTTCTGGTGTATATTCTGGGAGACACAGAAAATATCCAGTTTTTCATAGGGAGATCCAGATCAGAAACATACTCTGATCAGGCCCAGGGTATGGAGCAAAGAGCTCTTTCTCTTAGACCATACAGTCCACTAGAAACCATTGAGTTGGCATTGTCAGAGCTAAGAAAGGTGGGACATGGTATTGATGCAAACTTTACTAGGAAAATCACAATGCAGGTCCCCAGGGTGGGAGTTAGGCAATGACATCTGTAGCAATAAATTGTACACCTATTAAAAATGTAGTTCACAGAGAACGACTAGGTCTGGTAAGGATGAGAAACTTGATTATGGGATGCCAAGCTATTCTGAATTTTCATTTATTTGTTTTTTGGGTTTTGCTTTTTTGTTTTTTTCTGGTACCGGAAATCGAACCCACAAACTTGCACTTGCCAGGCAGACGCTGTGCCACTGAGCTAAATCCCCAGCCCCCAATTCTGCATTTTCATTCTGTGCTACACTGTCAAGAATGAAATGAACACTAATAATTCATTATAAAGTAGAAAGGGAGCATGATGTAGAGAAGAAACAGGTAAGTTTCATAAAAGCCAGAGCAGTATAAGCATCTCTGCTTTAGATCATATCTATGGCCAAAAGAGCAACGTTTCAATTATTACAACAAAATACCAGAAACTGGGTAATACATAAAAAGAATAAGTGATTTCAAATAGTGTTAAACTACTGTTCTGAAGGTTGAAGCCAAGAGCAGGGACCTACAAGAGCAAGGGTCTTGTAAATCCTCATAATGTGGTGCAAAGCAGAAAGAGAAACAGGTGGACGCAGAAGAAACGAAACACAAAAGATGGCTTGATTTTATAACAACATACTCCTAAGGTGACTGAGTGAGGCCTGCAAGAACTACATTAGTGCTTTGTAGTCATCTAACTACTTCATAAAAGCCTCATTTACTCTCTACACTTCTACACTGAAAATCATATTTCAGCTTGAGTTTGCAAAGCGACAAACTGCCATCCAACCATAGTAGCAAGGGAAGAAGGTAGTGTTGCACATCTGATGAAGGAAGAAAAGCCTGGCGACGTGATGCACACCTGTAATCCCAGCACTAGGGAGCCTGAGGCAGGAGGATTGTTGCAAGTTTGAGAGCAGCCTTGGCTACAAAGTAAGCTCGAGACCAGCCT
>NW_004955433.1:21273703-21288845 GCF_000276665.1 Chinchilla lanigera | reverse complement strand
AAAGAAGGAAGAAAAATCCAAGTTTGATTTAGGAAAGAACAAGCTCAGTATATAATCTCAAATGAAAAATAGATACTAACCATACTGTAGCTAACCCAAGAATCATCTTGAAAACAATGATGAAAGAGTATCTTCATGGTGGATGAAGCATCAAGCAATTATGTAAACCAACATGGTTATGCAAATTGTGTTGAAGGTAAAGTAGCTTGAGCTGAGAATATATATGGACTTATGGGCAGTGACTAACGACTGACTGAACATTCAATGACCCGAAAGAAAAAGGTATTTTTTTTTTTTATATTTACTTGGGCTTACTAGTGATCCTATGCTCGAATCTGAATTTCATTCCTGATAACTTTTGTAAATTAAATTATACGTGACCATAAATAAGTATAAAAATGAATAATTTCAAAACCAGAATTTCCAAACACTTGAAAATTTTGTTTTAGGAGCTGTTATTTAATTTTGTGGATGGCCAAATACAAATGATACCTATTATGTGTAGCTCTGATGTTGTGTAGAAATGAAATAATCATATAAGAATATTTTACCCAAAGTAATTATTAACAAGTAGCTATTTCCTTCTCTCCAGTTTCTGCCTGACTTGGTTATTAATATTCTCCTTTGCAATTTGTCTTACTTTATGTGCCCAGGAACATCGTAGTTTTTTCATAATTTCAGTATAGCTTGCATGTTTCCCTAAATGCAAGTTTATACATTGTGTGTGCATATCTATATTGAACTTTCAGTGTGTTCACTATTAAAAAATTTCAAAGGCACTGTTATGGTTTGGGGCTTATTTCTGCAAGGGAGAAACAATATAATACTGGACACATATTATATAAGATTATTTATAATAGTCGCCCAAAGGATGTTATACAAAAGAGTGCAGGAAATCTGTCCACACACTATAGACCAGGAAATCTAGCTGAGGGCCTGGATCCCACAGAAATTTCTTGCATGAGTCCAGCTGAAGACCCAGAGCTCATAACAATGCCTCCCATGAGTCCCACTGGAGGCCTAGAACCCACAACAATATCTCATGCAGGCCTGTTTCACCAGTCTGCGCTGCGAAGGCTCAAAGGACAGTGGTGGAATCTAGGAAGTCTGAGCCAGCAGGGTGAAGGATCTGTGCTAGCAGGCTGAGGGATCTGCACTGGAGCCAGGAAGCGATGTGAAAAGTAAGAACCAGAGCTCCCCTGAAAAGTGCCACAGCCATCCTCAGCAACAGTGAGCTCCCGAGCTCCGCCAATGATCAAGATGGCGGAGTTCCCATCAGGGAAGCCAAGGTAGTGACCTTCTCAGCAGACAGGCAGTGTAAAATCTTCCCTTCCGGAGCTAGGAAGCGATGCTCAAAGTGAGAACCAGAGTTCCCCCAAAGTGAACCGAAGCTATTCTCAGTGCCAAAGAGGTCCTGAGCTCCTCAGAGGATGAAAACAGCCAAGTTCATTAGCAAAGCCAACATGACAAGCTCCTCCAAAACAACCCACAGCTCCTTACAGCTTCTACCAGCTCCCAACAGCCTCTCTCAGTTCCCAACAACATTTCTCTGCTCTCAACAGCCTAACTTTTCTTCTCCAGTTCTGCTTTTTATGATGCTGGCAACAATCCCCAGGTGGGCCTTCCACAACCAGCACCAGGCTTACTCAGCTCAGCTGAGGGTTATAATTTGACCACCAGTTGTCAATCCACTACAGGCACCATATGTGACTATTTTTCTCCATCTTGTTCAGTTTAAATTAACTCAGGTAAAGTGGTCCTTAAAGATTTTCAGTAATCTCAAGTATCAAGCATATTTGAGAAAATTTTTGGGATTGCTGTTTTGTTCATAGTTTAGAAAAAATATTGTGTAATAGCAGCTGTGCTTTCCTAAATGTTCTAAACATATTTTCAGGAATATGAGAAAATATATAAGCCTTCTAATTACTGAAGAACAATGTTTGCTCCCAAGTTTGAAAAATAACACAACTTTCTCCATACCTCTGGAGACTATAGCACTAGAATTTATTCTTTCACTGTTTTTTTCTACCACAGCTGAATGTCCTCATGAAAGTATAGCGTTTTTATTTTGTCTTGGATTGGCTACTTCTTTTAACTAGAGGAAAAAAAAGCCCTTTGATCCTTTTACATCTTAACTGAGAGGACAACTTTTCATAGAGGAAGATATTTAATAATACCTCCTAGAAAGAGATTGGAATGACTCGTCTGTTGTTTTTACTGTTTTTGTTTTTCCTTTGGTGAGTGAGAGACTGCACTCTTCCTTTGTGCTCTGTTTTCACAACTCCAAACTTGAACTGGCCTATTCCTTTCTAACTTGCCAAACAGGATATTCTTGAAAGCAAAATTTGTAATAAGGCTAAATGCTAACATGTTTTCTACATGTTTAATAACTTACAAGTACATTTCATGACTAAATTTACATACCTCATTTAATAAAATTACCCATGTCCAAAATCAGCCAGCCAAGGCATTTAAATAAGAGATATAAACCATTCAATATGAACCTTGTCAGTCAAACCAGTACAATTCAGTAACTTCACAATTTGTTCTTCACCATCCTTATGTCTTCATTTCTGAATGAGGTGATTTCACAGCATGGTTAGAAGAAAGATAAAGAGGGTGAGTGAGAGACCAAACTATCTCCTGAATTGTATTATCAAATTCTTACAAGTTCAAAAGAAATCATAAAACATATTTTTGACTTCCTAGTAGGCACTAGAGTATTTTCTGGACTCAAATCTTTTCTGAGGCCTACTGATTTAAAGGTGGATCTTACAAAGAAGTCCTAAAAATTCCTCAGAATTTTCTTAAAATCATACTTGAAAAAATCAAGGAAAAGAGCCACTGAACTCCAGACAATAACATTACATACTGATCTTGAAAGCTGCCTGTTAACTAAATCTGAGATGATTTTTCCACTGGCTATCAGCACAAGAAAGATTAAACAAAAATCCATTTGCCAACAGAAAAGTACTTCTACATTATATCAGATAACTCAATAGTCAATCTACATCAGAAGAGAATTAAAGTGAATTGGGGGAGACTTGTGATTACTTGTTGCCTAAGTATAAATAGTAGTCATCATATGGAAAACACTATGGGACAAGGGGCTTAGAGATAATCGTTGAAATTTGCATGTTTTTAGTCCTGTAATTGTTTGTACTCTGCATATAAGTAATGTCAGTCAGAGTGGGGCTGAAGTTCTCACGACCACCCTGCAGTTCCCAAAATCCAGAGGGAAAGGGGAAACCTGGATCTTTTGTCACTTGGTCTAAACTATGAACACAGCTATATTTCTTTTGTTTCAAGAGTAGTAAACAAAAAGACCAACGCTGGAGAACAAAACCTAAAAAATAAGGGAGAAGGGAGTTGACTTTCAGAAGGTGAATAAAATTGTCAAACAGATACACTGGGGTTCCAGGAATATTATAGTTATACACTTGTCCCTTTTAGGAGAATAGTTGAGAACCTCAAAAAAACTATACTGGAAAGTCATGAAGGAATAACCTGGATACAAAGTGAGGAGGGCATCTGGAAAAAAGACCAGAGAAAAGTATTGATTTATGAACAGTCTCTTTTCACCTTTCCTTGTAATATTCATGAAGTACAACTGAACAAAAATGTAGCTGCTCCAGCAATGAAAGTTAGGTTATTAGCAGGAAACAGAGAGATTTTCTAGGAAGCAAATTGTTAAACTACTTGGGACCCTGGAAGAATGAGTGATTAAGAGATTTGTACTATCTCCACTGTGTACTTGAATCCAGAGACTTAATTAAAGTTCCAATTTGAAACCATGACTCAATTTGGAGAATTTTCTCTCCAGGAGAAACAAGTCTATTCTTCTGTACACAATTTTTTTTTTTTTTTATCAAGAAAGGATAAGACTGAAACAGGAACTCTTTGAGGCTGGTGCAGTGTGGTTGTACTGTTTGAGTACTGGAATAGAAATATGTTTCAGGTGGAGGTCACATTTCTTCTTTTATTCAGTCAATGGGTCACACAAAGGCAAGAGAATGTGTGCCCTTGAAAAGGGATGCCATCAAGACAACAGGATACCTAGCAAGTGAACTAGGTTTTAGGTTCACAGAAACAAGAAGTTTATATTGGACACCTGATATAAAAAAAGAGTCCAGCCTGATTCACCCCTTCTATTGAGGGTCTCAATAAAAAAAAATCTACTTAAGGAAGGATGAGTAAAAGAGAGGGCAAAGAAATGTGAAATATCATGAGATTTATAATCAGATTCTTCCGTAGCAATGAGAAAAGTCTGAAATCACAAAAATTATACTTTTGATAAAAATTTACCATATAAAGAGGAATACATTATGAAAAGTAAACTATTAACATAAAGCATGCAAATAGTATTTTAATACAGAAGTATAAGTATGTACTAGAGACCATTGGAGCATAAATGCCTTGACTTTATCTAGAAAGAGCACTAAAACCAATTAAATGTAAGTTCTTCCTAAATAATTTACATTTAATAAAAGCCCGTTTTAACCCCACTCACAGGAGCTCCATTTTATTAAAATACTGCCACATGAAATTGGGCCTGTGGACAGAAAGAGTTCACATAATGACATTCATTCAACACATATTTAATGAATATTTTACTATATGTTAGACAGTTGTAGACTGCTCAATCCACAATGAACAGAATACAGCACCTATGAGACTGTTTGACATTGCTCTAAAACCTTGGAGGACGAAACCTGCATTTACATTCTGTCTCTGCCATTTGGTCTGCCTTTATAACTACAGAAAATTTATTTAACCTCTTTATACCTTAGTTCTTCATTTTAAAAATATGAGTAATTATTTCTGATTATATTATTTATATTTCTTTATATAGCATTTGCATATATAAGTATATACATATATATATTTATTGTTATCCATAAGCATAATTACACATTATTATAATTCATTATTCATTTATGGGATTATAGGTACACCTTTAAAATAGAGAATATTTTCTACTATGTATATCAACTATGTATCTGTGAAAGTATTTGTGTATACATACTGTATTGCATGTATAAGCACGTTTCTATATTTGTGAATATATATGCATATAGTTATAATATGTATGCACATATGCATATATAAATATATATTGTGCATGCACATACATATGACAGCCAGCTTAGAAGGAAATATATGAAAGTTATTATCATCATTAAATATTTTATTTGCTTATATGATGTATAGAATATTTAATTACATATTTTTAATGCAGGAATTTTGAGTGTTATGGGTCTAGATGTTTGTAGAATAACAGAAGTTACTATTTTGTTAAAGAAACAGGAGATCGTTTTGTATTTGTTCAGATATTTTTAAGGGAAGAAGAAATAAAAATATTATTAATGAAAGAATGGATATAGAAAATTCGAGGAGAGTGATGAGCTCAGTATAATGCATAGAAATCAGGAGTAAAATGCTGGACCTCAGTCTATGGTAGAATTTCAGTGACAAATTATACTAAATATCATTACATTTCTTTTGAAGCTATTGGAGATTTTGAAATTCTTTTATGCAGAGTGATTAGAGGATTTAAGTAGGAAGAATCATTAGTGGCTTATCATATTTTCAAATTGATTTGACATCAGTGTCCTTACCTGGAAATAAGTCCAGGACATTTTTAAAGCACAATCCTAATATTACTCCTTACTTTTAAAACTGAGTTAAATTCTCCCACTTGTTCTACCAAATACCTCCATCGTTATGTGAAATCCTTTATGTACAATATTATTCAAAAAGAACTTTTTAAACACCAAGTACTTAATACCTTTAATTCATTTAGTACAACTAAAATATGTTCTCTCCCATTGAGGAAGATTAAGTAACTATAGATATATTTGCTCTCTGAAGTTTTTGTAGATACAAACTTCTACGAGTCTATTCCCTTTAAAAAAAATTAGAAGGTTTAATCAGTCCAATCTTAATTCTTTGTAGTATATTTCTTGGTCAAAGCTGATTTGAGATCATTTTATCAACTACAAACAGGGTAAAATTTTTAAGATAGACTATGAACTTTTTACTCTGAAATGATTTGATCTAGTAAAATTTGAGTTGGATTAAAATTATTTAGTAGTTGCTTTTTAAAGTCTGTGCTTTGTATAAGCATGAATGAATATAGAAGTATGAATAAAGGTAAATAAGGACACTTGGGCCTTTCAAAAATAAGTAATTCAATCACAGATATCTAGGATCAAAGGTTATTGAATAGTCTAAAATTGGTTCTTTTCCAGGGCAGAATCTTTGTTAGCACCACCATCTTTGTTAGCACTACCTAAGTGTTGGCTTTGACTTCTTATTTCCTACATTGTAATATGTTTTTAATTCAATGGCATATTTCAGATTCCATAAAGCAATTTATTTTTTCCCTTATTTCATTCTCTCACAACCAAACCTTAGTAGTAGATTATCCAGCTGTTTTATTGTTTAAAGATAGTGCCTGATCTTCCTAACTATAGAGCTATTCTAGGAATCTATGGTAGTTTTCATTTGGGAAATCAATGGGCGGAAAAAAAATTGTCCACTGCTGCTACCAGCCGACCAGGTTAGGCATCATGATAAATGGGAAATGCTGAGGCAATGTGCTCCTACTGCAAAGAGAAATGATTTGGGGGTTATCCCATGATTTACTAGGTGCCATCTATTTCCCAAGCTCTCAAAACGTTATTTGAATCCATCATTTTTCTTCCCTCTATTCATTCTCCTTTACTTGCTTCTGCCCCTGCTTGAATTCATGACACATTTGTATATCCCTGCCAAATCCCAGAACCATATTGGATTTGGGGAGTGATGAGAAGTGTGCTATCTATAATGGACTGGGTGGGTACAAGCAGGAAAATAATTTCTCTGTAGTTATGTGATAAATTCGGTAACAGATTAACTTTCACCTCTTTACTTGCAAGTTTGCTAAGTTTTCTCTGCATTGTATTTCCCAAACTTCTTCCTGAAATACCACTATTACATCATCCAGTATATTTACACCCAATACCTCTGTATCTTGCCTAATAACCTTACTATGACTTTTCATCACCTGTCCTAAATAAATAAATACAAAGACTGATTCTGTGACTATCAAGCAAGGAAGCTGTCTTTTGTAGGTGTAGTACTGCATTGTTCCTCAATTTTAACACCCCATCTTATCTTTTTATTATTGTCTGATGTGCAAAGTTACCCAGTGCCGAGATCATAATACATTAAATCAACATATGGCTGAAGTATGAAATTGTATAGCAGCCTTAGGGCGTGAAATTCAGTATAAGATTTTTGTTAGCTACATGTTTGTCCTTGGGAAGATGAGGACATTTCATTTTCTGTAAATTGGAGGTAATTCATGATTTCTGTCTTCTAGGGACATTAGTTGAGAAAAGTTTATGAAAACACAATTCCACACTGAATCTCTAGGATCCTATCGGAGACAGCTGCTGTGTGAATGCTTAAAACATTCATGTTAAAGAAAGAAAGAAAGAGACCTTTCAAAAAGTATAAAATTCTGTGCAGTACACATCTAATAATCCATTGTTACTTTATAGAGAGCTTGTACTCTTAGGAGTGTTTAGAATACCTGGACAATAGCTTCTTAGATATTTCTTTTTAGGCTTGGCTATTACAACAGTTCAAGGGTAAGAATGACATTATGCAAGAAGGCATTATGCAAGAAGGCATTTATGAAATGCTGGGATTTGATATTCAGCACAGAGGATCCCACACTAGACAGGGGCATGGTACCTTCATGCATCAAAATAAAGGAACAACGCTGACAATAATGTGAATGAATACTGTGATTTTAGGCATTGATAGACTTGTATTTTCAACCATGAAAGTATAGGTGATCCAAAGTGTTTTATAAGGCAACTTGAAAATTGCATGATAATTACACATCTGGTCATATAGGAAAAATTGCATATACTTATTCAGTTATAAGAAATGGTTTCCAAATGAATGGTAGCATTCCTATCACCTTGTGTAGTGGCATAAATAATTATGCACAGCGATGTCCAGATTGGCTTTCTGATTTTATTTTTTGGGACTCTACAGAAACTAACTTTGGTCAGGAACACCCTAAAATAACCAGTAGGTTTTCATCATGAAATATTTGAAGATTAGATCAACTGTCTTTTCATCTTGTACGTGTTTAAAAAGTGGTCTGATGTCAGTCTGCTTTAAAGATACATTTTGGACCAGTATGATGTAGGTAGGGAGGCTCCAAATGTCTTCAACATAGTTTAAAACATTCTTTACGTGTTGTTTTCAGCTTGACTCTTCAGTTATATTATCTGAGTTAAACATTCGGAGACTCTGTGAATGTTTCACACATCTACATATTTCACTTATATATCCCTTGTGACTAGGAGAGTTTCTGGCACTTAGTAACATGCTCATTACATAGTGGCTAAATGCATGAATGCTCTAACAGTGTCATCATTACCAAAACCTGGAGCTCTTACTGTCTTCACTTGAGTGCAGTGATGAATTCTTCAAGTGTGGCTCATATCTCTTTGTCCCTATTGAAAACTCCTTGGGCTTTCAAGACGTGGTTTTTTCAGTTTCTCTTATATAAGAAACACAAAATATAAATAATTTGCAAAGTGAAAGATAGGTAATAGGAAGATAGATTTCTGTGAATGGGTCAAGAACTAAAAGACAGATGGAGGGGGAATAGGGGGCAGGAAATAGTTGAAAATAGAACTGAGATGTGCTATGTATGTGTACCAATTCCCCATGAGGAATGTCATCAGTGTGTACTATAAATATATATTAATAGAAAATGAAATTTGCAAAAAAACAGAAGAATTGGGGCTCATAGTGATGACTCAGCACCTATGTCTATAGTGACATCACCTGCAAAGGACAGTAGTGAATTTCATCTTGTGGAAGTACAGTCTAAATAACAAATAATAAAGTATTAATAATTCTAAATGAGTAATAAACCATGATAAATGAACATGCTGGTATACACCTATAATTTTACTATTCTGGGAGACTGGGGCACAGAGATCTCAAGTTCAAGCGCACCTTGAGGAGACTCAAGAAAGAGCTGGAGTCATAGCTCATTGCAAAGTTTCTAGGTTTAGTTCAGGAACAAAAAAAGGATAACACATTATTGTATATATTTACCCACTTTCAAAAAGTATTATATTCTTGATATCTAAACTATGAAAAACACTGAAAAAGAGACATATGCACAAATCATCCATATCCCTTCCCGAGAGAACCACCATCACAATGTGGAGACATCCTTTCCATTTGCTCTTCCTTCACTGTATTTGTGGCAGGGACATGAGAGGGAGGGGAACAAAATTAGAAGAGGAATCATTTTTCAAGTATTTTTTCTTAGGAGCTGTGTACTCACTTAAGAATATATAGTGCACATTTTCCTATGCCCTTGCTTGCCCTGCTATGAAATTGTGTACCTTCCCATGTTGCATCATTACCTGCACATATCTATATTTTTTCAAACTTAAGTTAGTTTTACATTTCCCTAATGTACATAATCATGGAAAACACTCCAGTTACCCTACAAGTGGCTTTATTGAGGTATAAAGTTGAGTGTGAATATACCATGATTTCCAACAGGTGATATGATTGCAAGTTAAAAGATAGAGGAAGTAACCAAAACGCACTGCTCATTTGCTTTCATTAGCCCGGCCCACCACCTTTTCAGTTCCACTCATTTTTCTTCATTAGTAAACACTGCCAATTCCTTTCCCAAGCCAGCCTCTTTTGGTATCTAGCCCACATTATCACTGTCAAACTCGAAACTGGCTTTCTACCTTTCACTTCCCTTTGCTTGTCTACAAAGCAGTCATAACAAACTTAAAAATCAAAATTTTTAAAAAACCACGTTGTCATACCTTAAACATATTTATATGTGCACTAAAGACATTTTAGATAAAGAGTCCACTCCTCAGCTTAGCTTTAGAAGCTCTGTGAGATCTGGTCCCACACATGTCTCCAGCATCACTGTACATCCACTCCCTCTTCATGTTTTCATCACATTAACCTTCACTCAGTCGTCTTTGTTATTGCTTTTCCCAGTGCTTTATTTCCCTGTGCCTCTAGAACGCCAATCTGCTTAACATCTGCCTCATTTTCTCTTGCACTTCTGGTCATTTGTCCACTTAATTCTTCTGTATGTTTGTTGTGGAACTTAATGTAAAAGCCTACTCCCAAAAAGTTTCCCTCATCCTCAGGCAAGAGAAGGTCTCTAACGTATTCATATTGATGAATGCCTGTATGGCCACTGGAGGAAGTTTTACTTCGCTACTTTGCATTATTGCTTTCATGTATACTATTCTGATAAAATATCCCCCTAAAGGCAGTGTATTCTTTATGATAGTAATGATTTTACTGATTTTAGGACAGTATTATATCAGTAATACACTATAAAATGCCTTATAAGGAGTCGTGTCTAGTAAACATTTATTAATCTTTTAAAATATTTAAGGAGTTGAGTGAGATTATTTTTAACAAAATTCCATATTGACCTACTGATAGAATAGACAACAAATAACTTATATATATATATATATATATATATATATATATACATTTTTTTTAAAATTTATTTTCAAAGTCTTGGCTTGTGAAAGGATGGGAAAGTCTCAAGTTCTGTTTGTGAGCTGGAGATACAGGAGAACAGACAGTGTAATTCCAGTCTGCCTAAAGACCTGAGAACCAGGAAACCCAACAATGTAAGTCCTAAACAGAGTGCAAAAGACCGATCGTGTCTCAGGTCAGAAACAGGTCAAGGGAGTAAATGACCCTTGCCTTATATTCTCCTCAGGCTTCCAACAGATTGGGGTATGTGTACTCATGGTGGAAAAGATGAGCTTCTTTACTTAGTCTATAGATTACAGTGTTAATCTCTTCCAGAAACTCTCCTACAAAAACAAGTGGAATAGGGGCTGGGGATTTAGCTCAGCAGCAAAGCTCCTGCCTGGCAAGCTCCAGGTCGTGAGTTCGGTTCCTGGTACCGGAGAAAAACCAAAAAAAAGACAAAAAAAAAAAAAAAAGTGGAATAATATCTAATCAAATATCCGGGCACCAATGATCAACTTAAATTGATACAAAAAATGAACTATCAGTGATGGCTAGATAGAGACAGCCTGTGTTTCTAATCAGTCATTATTTTTTATTAATATTACTGAATTTACTTTGAAAGTTACTGCTTTTTAGCATTTCCATGATCCAATAAAAAATGGAAAGGATATGAGATACTTATATTGAAAATGTTGAAATAAAAAACCTAATGATTCCACAATAGGAAGATAGTTGATTGCTGTGAAGAAGGCTCTGATCCTAGACTGAAAATAGGCTACTGCAGATTTGTCTTGCATGTTAGGTGTGACTTTGAGCATATTAGCATCTAGTTGAGAAATTTTGCCCTTAGAGGAAAGAGGAAGGGGAGGACAGTAACATGAATCGATAACTTTCTCTGGTATGTGTTACAAATTCTCCAAAGTGATCTACATTGTGGCATTATATTTGGCATTATCCTTGCAACACACTGAGTATAGCATTTGTGCTTTTTGCATATAAGCATATTCAACTGATAGTTACAAAGTTGTGTAGGGCAGAAATGATAAAACTAGTTTAATACTATATGTATTTAACCCCCAAACAAGTGCTGTTTTTCAACCTAAAGTCTTTTAAATGTATTTAGAAATTATAGCACCTTTCTCATTTGTGAGATTTGAATGTTACTGCAAATGTGACAGCAACTATGAGTGTTTGGTTATTAGAGTCCATATCCAATGAGTAAAAAATGTATATTCAATAGAATTACTTATGTGTCATAAGTGCAAATTGTCATAGTGCACACTTCTCATATCAAGGTTTTGTTTATCACAGAGACCTGCAAAGATAGATCAATTTCATCTTCTGTAGTGCTCATAAAAACTAATTTACATCTTCCTGTAAGAACACTTGGCTAGAAGTCTGAATTACTGAACACATATGGGGTAATTGCAACAAAAAAACTTGCATCTCTAAGACATTGTTTCACACAACTAGTAATTAAGATCTACTAGCTGTTGAGAAGCTGTAACCTTGAAATGCATTTTTGGCTCTGTGTATCACACGGAAACATTTTATGATGGTTCATAAAAACATGCATGGGTTTAGAAGTTCCGGTTATTAAATGAATAAATAATGTGGCAAGTGCACAGAAAAAACAACAATTTGTATAATAAACAAGAGTTGTTTGGGTATTTCAATGATTTATTTATAATGATAACAGTTTAAATTAGATACTGGGATATTCATAATCATCGTACAAACTCTAGTTGAGCATTTTAGCTCTGTGGACTCAATATAATATACATTTTCAATGTAAGCTAATTTGTCTAATAAAATGATGAAAAAAATCTACCAGTTCAATGAAGCAGCTTTATAAAGACTATAATTTAAAGACATTAGAGTATTAAGCAATCATTTCATGCTGTTTCCTGCCTGCATGTTGAGCAGTATATACACAAACCTAAAAATTCTGATGTTTCAGAAGAGTTCCAAAACATTTAAAATCAAATTGAATCTTCTTTCATCCAAACAGAAAACTCCCCAGGTACAAAAGTCAGAACAATACAAAAGTCTAATTTGCATCTCTCATGATCAGACATGCCTTCAAAAGTGCAATTAACCTGACGTCGAATCCAATCTGAATGGTTATGAGTTTGCTGATATGGTGAGGTTGAGTTTTCATTTTTGTTTAATTTCTATTGTTAGTATAAAAAACTTTAGTTATATTGCTTCACACTTTTTCTAATTCCAATTTACACCTGAGCCCAAGAAGTTTAATATTTGGACTTTTGAATTAGGTTGCTTTATGTGAATGTGGTAGCTTTCCATTACCGTAGCAACTTACTACAACTTCATGAAAGAGAAAAGGTTTGATTGGCTTATAGTATCAGAGGTTTCAGTACATGATTGGTTGGGTCTGCTGCATGGGCTGGTGGTGGCACATGATGGAGGGTTTGCATGGTAGGGGAACACCACTGACCTAAGGCTTTAGCGGCAAAGAGAGAAGGAACTCTAGTCAAAAAACATTCCCTTTGATGGACTATCTTTAAAAACCTAAAATTGTGAACTAGGCCTTACATCTGACAGGTTCTACCATTTCTCCTTAGCCCCACAGAATGGGCACCAGATTTTCAACAATGGTCCTTTTGTAGACTTAAGATGCAAACTACAGCAAAATGTATTAGGCAATGAGAGGAAATAAGCTTGTTGTGGAGAGAACATTTGCATTAACACAAGACTTGTCCCTTAGTATGGCTTATATTAGAGCAAAATGAAACTTGTATAATCTCACTAGAAGTTTATAAGAAAGTTGACAGAACACATAATTAGTAAAAAGAAGTCAATTTTTGTTCTCCAAGACTGAAATGACTGATAACTGATATCTGAATTAGACTTAGGGTGCCGGTATGTGAAAATGTTTTTATAAATAAATAAATAAATAAATTTTAGTTGCTTTTGTGTTCAAGATATTTTCTCTAAAATGATGTGTAAAGTGTGGCTAACACAACTAACATAAACTTGGAATTACGAAAAACTGAAGAGTCAAGCATGAATAGAATGAAATTGTGTTTATTAAATTTCCTATACATAATTATATGTTATGCATTAGCATGAGCTGCAAATGAATAGCCACTTATAATTATTTTCACAACCATTTTAACTCAAGGTTTAGGTTTAGGAGGTAGGCCCAAGATGGATTAATAA
Organism: Chinchilla lanigera; assembly: GCF_000276665.1. Lineage (NCBI taxonomy): Eukaryota > Metazoa > Chordata > Mammalia > Rodentia > Chinchillidae > Chinchilla > Chinchilla lanigera. Next base: position 21,275,105 of record NW_004955433.1, on the reverse strand, counting down.
GCGAGAAGATGATATAGCTCTGTCCACAAGGACTTTCCTATGATTTTATAGATGGAAAAATACACAGAGATTTACAGCAGCTTTCTCTAATGAAATTCATTTCAGAAAATCTTGAGCAGTGAATTTGTCCTGGGAAAATACCCCTTTGGATGAGGCAATGTTCCTTCCCTCAAGATGCTTACAAAGTAAGGAATGATTCCCAGACGATTGGAAGCCAACTGTCGCATACTTTCCACTCAGCTCATTATTCTACTTATGATACCAAGTGAATTTAACAAAGAAATCTAAGGAAAACTGTTATAGTTTAGACCTAGATCAGCCCAAAGCTTCACGGGATCATATGTGAGGCTTGTGCGAGGCGATTGACTTATGAGGACGTTACCCTAGAGTTGCTATTAGGAGGCAGTGTGTATTGTGAAAATGTAGGTCCCTGGGGATGTAGCTTGGCAGGCTTTATTTCCTTTTCCCATTCACCTTCACTCTCTATGCCTCCTGTTTACTGTAGTGTGACCAGCTCTCTTCTGCCTTGCCCTTGTGCCATGGTGTTCTACCTTGGAGTCAGCCAACTATGGACTGAAACCTCTACAAATTTCCATCCAAAATAAACATTTCCTACTTTAAGTTGTGAGTATCAAGTATTTTTTTCTCAGCAACTAGGAAAATGATTAAAACAAAGTCACAGTACCAATACTGAACTTTCTAAAAACTCACACACACACAAAAAGAGGTATGCTGGTACATCCCTATAATCCCAGCATTCAGCAGTGTGACGTGTAAGGACTGGATAAAGAAAATGCGACATTTATATACAATGAAGTACTACTCTGCCATAAAAAGAAACTTGAGTCACTACTAGAAAAAATGGATGTGCCTTGAGGCCATAATGTTAAGTGAAATAAGTCAGACACACAACCTTGAACCTCACATGATTTCTCTTCTATGAGAAACCCAGAATAAAAATGAAGTGCAAAATATAAGGTAGATAATAGGAAGTAGAGGGATAGATTCCCTTTCTTAAATGGGAAAGGGAATCAAAAGATGGAGCAAAGGGGAGAGGGAGGGAAAGAGGAAGAAAAGGAAAGTGATATGTGTTATATACATGTACCAGCTTCTCACAAGTGATGTGAACATTATATACTGCAAACAGGTACTAATAAAAAATTGTTAATTCAAAGGCCAGCCCTCTCTACTACCTAGATATATCCCAGAGAGGAGAGAGAGAGAGACAGAGAGAGACAGAGAGAGACAAAGAAACAGTGAAAAAGAGAAGCAGGGGGCTGGGGATTTAGCTCAGTGGCACAGCGCCTGCCTGGCAAGCACAAGGTCATGACTTCGATTTCTGGTATGGGAAGAAAAAAGAAAAAACAAAAAAACAAAAACAAAGAGAGAGAGGGAGGGGAGG
>NW_004955433.1:21258899-21273582 GCF_000276665.1 Chinchilla lanigera | reverse complement strand
GGGAGGGGAGGGGAGGGAAGAGTCTCCAAACAGATAAAACGATGTATTTCTAAAACATTTCCTATATAAGTATGTCTCAAAGTGTAGCTTCCGATAATAGAGAGTGATAATTTTATAGAAATGGTCCTCATATGCAAATATTCAGTGTAAATGTAAATGTAAGAACAAATTTTAAAATATCCCAAGTTCATGACCCATTAAAAATGGTTTGTGGAAAAGTATAAAGAATGTGAATGTATGTCAAAGGATAGAGAACATTCATTTGTTTACAAGGTACATGAAAGTATACATACAAATTTAGATTGTATTAGTGTTGCTTAAAACAGATTATTGAACAATCAACTCTGCAGGGAGCTAAAAATTGTGAACATAATGCAAATGCATGAGAGGCACTCAAATATGTATTTAAACAAAAAATCAACATATGACAAATGGGTGCTTGGATGATGAATGATGCTATTGATAAAAATAATCAAATATCTTACTAAGCTAATTTTAGGACCAATGAGCTATTCCATTAATTAGTGCCACCACTGACTAAATTTTATTTCCTGACTGGATTTAGTACCTTTAATACCTACATTTACTAGACAGGAAAGAATTAATTAAAAAGAAATATCACAGTGAGGCAACTTGCTGCCATAACAGGCTAACTCTTAATGATGGGTCTTACAAATGGAGAGGAATTTGATGCTAGTTCCAGAGACCCTCAAGGAGAAGAGGTCACAGACACATGGAATCATGCCTCTCATGCCAACTTAGATCAGAAGATATTTTCAGTTCTGTTTCCTCTTTCTTGTCACCCTACCCATAAAGAAAAGTCATCAGAAAATCTCCCCTTAGAACATTTTGGCTGACAGCATATGTGAAAGTCATGTCCCTGTAGAGGTTTGAATAAATCAATGATTCAATAACATTTCTGCCTCAGTAGAATCTTCATTAGTAGAAAAAGAAGAAGAGACCCTAGAACAACAGAAAAACAATTGTAATACTTATATTTTGTTGAGAACACTTCTTCATATTAAAGCCTAAACTCTGATCATTAGCTGGGAAAGAAAGTGAGATCTTTGCAATCCTTTATATATTTAAAGCTTAATTTTTTTTCATTTTTTTAAAGAGAAAAAAATAATAAAATAACAACAACAAAGACAAAAACCAAACAACACAAAAACAATAAAAATAACACAGAATTTCAATACAAGATGATAAGGATTAACAATGGTTGTTATATTACATATTTTTATCTTCAAAGAAGTTGCTCAGATTACTAGATATAAGGATGCAAGACTGATCAAATAATTAAAGAGAATAAAATAAAAATAATTAGAAGCAATAGAGAGCTTCACTAAAAAAGATGGTAGGAATTCAACAATGGTTGTTATATTGTGTATTGTTGTCTTCAAATTTAAATACACTTTCTTGGAAGCATCCAATCTATCTCAGAAAGTTGAAATAATAACAGTAGGCAGAGAAGTAGAATGAGGTTGGCCAAATTTAAAAAGTGACTGTGAATAATCAACAGGGGTGATAAGACAACATGAGAATATGAAGACATTAGGGTGTAAGGAAGTCATTTGAGGACACATATCACAAATCCTATAACAGAGTGTAACAAATGTTCTTCAAACATTGGTTCCCTCAAGCTGCCTCTCCTCACAAAGCAATTCACTATATTATTCTAGATGCAAATGCAGAAAGTTGACAACTAGAACTCCCAGTGTGAGGCTTACCTTGCTTTATCTGAACCTTGAATAAACACTTATTCAGTCTATTAACATGTGATGAGCTAAAATACAGCTCACTCTGAGCATACTCTTCAGCTTTCTTCAAACAAATGAAAAAACATTTACTCTGTGCACCCACATTTTCTGAGAACCAAATAAAGGACTTAATAAAGGGTTTAAAAAATGAGTAAGAAAGCATAAGCTCTTCCTTTGATGAGCTTGACATGCAAAATTATTATTATTTTTTAGGAGAACTTCAGCAGGGCATCCCTAAAAGCTTTTAAAGGCACTCTTTTGGTACCTAGGAAGAGCATTTATTTCATGCTGCGATGCCCGAACAGTGATGTGAAGCATTATACTATTGTTTGGCTGCAATACCACTAACATTTGTGAGAATCTAAAATTAATCACTCAGAGCCAAGACGATCGAATTACATTTGTTGTCAAGCTAAAGTGCAGTCACAATGTTGCATGAATACAAAACCGTGAGAGAGAATTTCTTATATCTCATAAACTGTGAAAGTGATATCCAGAGATGAGTCCTTAAATATATTGAGTCATAGCTGCATTGTTGAAATATGTGTAATCTTTGCCAAGGGAGTCACTCTGAGGGATTCTGTGCTTTGCATACTCAGATTCTGGTATGAATACCAGAAATGTGTATTTGTGTCCTGCTTATGAAAAGTATTTCCTTCTTTGTTATCATATTTTTCAACAAGTGAACTTAAAATTTATTGTGTGTACCAAAATACTGCCAGAAAAGATAATTCTAAGGGCCCTTTTGTCCATTTTTTTTATAAAATATTATCTTAATGATATACTTTTTTGTCTTGTATTGATTGACTCAGATGTGATCTCTGGAGGCTTCTCCTGAACAGTTTAATGAATGTTATCCTTCATTTTTAACTTTCCATTTACTTTCATTCACATTGGCTTCTTTTGTATCTGAACAGCTATTATATAGCTAGACTGGTTTGCTTAGTAACTATATTTATTCTTCACTAAAATGTAAACTTCATGAGTGCAGGAACTTTGTCTTATAGGGTCAATTTATCTTATTCCCAGATCCTCGAACATATTTGGCATATGGAATGCTCAGAGTTAATATCTGTTCAATGAATAGCTGAGTAAATAAAGTTTGTCTATGCAGCAATTACCTTAACATTAAATCCTACTTTTCCTGAGAAATTTTGTATGATAATTGCAAAACTATCAGTTCTCAGTTTCATAGCATTTAATTCTGCATCAGGTCATTTCCAAAAGAAAGTCTATATCTACATAGAGGAGCAGAAATAATATTTTAAAAAGGTGATTTCATATATATAGTAACAATAGCTTCCAGAAATGATACAAAAATGGGAAACTAGGCACCAATCATGTTTTGGACAACAAGTAAAATAACCTGCTTGCACAATAAATCCAATAATAGAGTAATATACCATGGCCAGTGAAAGTTTAAGTCAAAACCATAAAAAAAGGTATTCGATTCATAGAATTTATAATATACTCATCTTAATAGAAATAAAAAGGCATTTAATAAAATTCAAAGGTCACTAATCCTTCATGCTTAACTGTGAAATGTTGAAATATTTCCATTGCAGTATAAATAAAATGTGATTGTTCATGATACCTATATTCTCTAATAGAATTTAGAAAGTATTAGGTATTAAAGTAGGAAAGAGTGTAAAATAAAATTGTAAAATAGCAGGCATGTTGACAATTATTTTATTTTTTTAAATTTTTTTAATTTTTTAAAATTTATTTTTTTTTTAATTTTAAGAATAGGAAGAAAATATTAACAGACAGACAACATTTTACAAAATACCAAAAGAAGAGTACAGACAATACTGAGTTACAAACAAAATGGTAGGAAATTAACAAGACAATTATTTTTAAATTATACAAATGAACTTTTCTATTAGCAGAAAATATTTTTAAAAGTCTCAAATGTCATGTATCATTTACATTCTTTTTGTGTTGTTTTGATTTTGTCTTTATTGTTTTGTTAGTTTTTTAAATTTTTAAAATAAAAAAATTAAATTTAAGAAAAGAAAATACATTGATACTGCTGACTTCTAAGTGAATATTAAGGACCATACATATTTCCTTATGTATGAACAACAGTTATTTAGAAGTTATAAAAGAGGAAATAGAATCCCTTGTAATAACAAAGTCACCAACTTATCAAGAATTATCCAGGAATCCTATGGAATAACTGACACAAACAACAGCTTGAAATTGTAGAGAGCTGTCGTCTTTAAAAGAATAGTCAAATTTTCAATTCTTCCGTTGTTAAGTAAATGTGAAGAGGGTTCATGAATAATTTAAAAACTTTAGATGAAACAAATTTCATAGAGTTTTTTGAACAAAGAGCAATTCATGAATTGGATAGCACCCAGAACCAAAAGAGATTCAGAGTTTTACCCATCAGAGTGAGCACTGAGATCTTATCAGCTGAGCTAAGAGGTAAAGTGAGGGATTGCTTGATTGCCTTGCAGCTGGACATTTGTCTTATTTGGGCAAAACCCACTGATAAATCACTAGCTGCACAATCAATTGTCTAGTTGGCTGAAACTTCTTTTTAAATTGATCTTCCAAGTCAATTACAAGAAATATGTCTAAATTCAGGGGTGTTTATTTAAAAAGTCCAGCTGTAAAAACAACTCCATGCTAAAGGGTCCCTTAAAAATATATGGAAGGAAAAATATGTGAAAAAAGTTAATCTAAATCTATAACTGTAATCTATAAGTCTAAGCCTATGGAACTAGGCAGAAAAAGAAAAGAATTATAGAAGAATAATAAAAGAGCACCAGCTTTCTAAAATATTTCAATAATCATAAATGTGTACCATATGAAAGTTCATAATGACACACAAATAGACAGATCAATATAAAACAATAAAGTCCAGGTACACAACCAATATATGTGCCAACTTAATATGTAAGAAAGTGACAATATAAATAAGAGGGATGAACTGTGGTTTATTTGATAAGTAATTTTGGTAGACACACTGGCCTTCATGAGATTTAGGTGTTTATGTCACAATAATCAACTGAACAAATTTCAGAGCCCACAAACTTTTAAACAAACAAAGAGCTAACAAATTTTGGATGGTTATTTGATTCCTTTTTATTATACTTGGAAATAAAGGATTATTTTTTCTTTCCTTTCCTTTCCTTTGTTTTTTGGAAATCATGGAACCAAAACATCATGGACATAAAAATAGATGTAAGAAATTAAAACCATTAAAAAGACAACATAATATATGTGTTTTTAAAAAGCAAAATATAGTATACACAAAAAAGCACATATGGCAAAAATTGTTTATTTTTAATGGAGACAGTGTCTTTTTAAGTACTTAAAAAACACAATAGAAAAGACAATGGAATCAATGACCTTGTCCATATATTTAAAGGTATTTTTTAGATTAATAGTAAAATATCTTACTTTCAGATTTTTGAGGCCCCTCATAAACTACTCTACACTAATTCCATCACAGCATGTATAAAGTATGAAATATAAATGAGTAATATGTATGAAAAAAATAATTTTTTTTAAAAGCACAGATTGTGCTACAAGAAAGACCAGAAAGTCAACAATGTGGGGAAAACCATGAGGAAGGCAGTTAAAGCTGTGTCTCACATGTACTTCTGCATGCGAAGAAGGGAAATCATACCATTTAAAGCATCACAATTATTAAGCAAATCAAAAGACAAAAATTGGAACTAGTGTGATTATGTAAAATAAGTAAAAATTAGTGAAGTTGCAGAACTTTGGAGAAATAAAGAGGTAAAAGTGACTTAAAAAATTGGTAACAGGAAATCATAAAAAAAGAGTGTGGGAATATAAACTGGAAGGGAGTGTTCTAATTGCCAGCTCCCCCCTTTTCTCTCTGCTTCTTGGCTGCCATAAGATAAGCAAGTTTCCTCTCCCATGCCTTTCTAACATGTGTTTCTGCCTTACCAGCCAACATTGGATTGAACCTATTGCAAACTATAACCCAAACAAGCCGTTCTTCCTTTAAGTTGTGAGTATCATGTACTATGTACCATCAAACATAGGGAATATAATTTAACGTGCAGAGGAGTGGAGTCATTACTGTGACTGTGGCTGACTATGTGGTTTACAAGCTTTCAGACATGGTTTTGAGGTAAGGTTTGGAAAGGTTTGGAGATGCTAGCTTCAGAAGCAGTAGATTGCTGCACACTGAGCCAGATGTGAGATTGTGGTTAAAGCTCTGGAGACTAGAATACGGATAGGAGTGCAGACAGTAAAGGTCAGGTTCAGGAGGGATAAGAACTTCATTGGTAGTTTGATTACTGGTTATGCGTGTTACATTCTGGCAGAAAATTTGTCTTTATTTTGCCCATATCCTGAAACTTTGTAGGAGACATTAAACGTGTAGACTTATGTGATGAAGTAAATTTCAAAGAAGTTCAGTGTTTTGCTATCACATGGGTATTACTGGTTTCTTTTTGCCAGGTCTACCATAAAAATCAGGAGAAAAAGCAGCAGGTATAAAAAGTTTAAAGCTTCCTCAGAAAGGAAGCACTTGCAAAGTTAAGTAGCATGGTTGTTAAAAATATTAACATTAAAAAGAAGCAAAATGTTTTATGTTAAAATAAGGGGAAAGTGTCTTGAATGCATCTCAGGAAACAGACCCTACCATTCACAGGCTCCAGGGTGCAAAATAGTAAATCTTTCATTTAAATATAGAGTTCCTGTGACAATAGTTCCTGGAGGAGAAGGACCATCTGAGAAATTGGATTCCAGGATTCAGCTGAGTATCTTCAGCCTTGCAACCAACTCATAGGCCATTGCAGTAATGGTTCAAAGGGCAGCAAGCTGGCAGACTACTTTGGCATCATATGTTGCAACTTTTACATATATTACAAATGCAAAAATTAAGGGAGAAGGGAGGCTTGGTCTCAAATTTCAGGCAGCATGATCCTCATAAGACACTGCATGAAACTGACTGAGTAAAGACAAAAAAGCAATAGGAACCCCAATAAATTTGAGATACCAAGAATAGGGACCACCTGCTGAAGGAAACCATAAGCAGCAAGCGAGCCAGTTTAAAGGAAGACCAGTGTGCTGGCAAACAACAATACCATAGGGTTTGAGCTGCTTAAGCCTTTGTGAAATAAAGTTCACCAATACTTGCCCTGGGTGCGGAACATGGACCTATGGGAATTGTTTATCCTGCTATGTTTTACTCTTGCTTTGGCCCTATTCCATTCTCTCCTTCCATTCCTGCCTTTTGGAATTGAAAAATTTACACCAATGTGCATTGGAACTATTTGATTTTCTTTTTTGATTTTTTCATAGACTCTCAGCTAAGTGCTTGTCTTTAGACTCAGAGGAGACTTGGACTTGGATGTTTTAGAAATGCTTGTAGTGGTAAATGCTTAGCAACTCAGAGAGATGAACTAAATGCTTTTTGGGTAGTGGGATGGACATGCATCTTTTGGGGAGCACGACGGAATTTTATGGCTTAGATCAAAAATGTCTCCTGAAATCTCATGTTTGGAACGTAATATTTACAGAGTTACTGTTGTCCCTTGATGAGTTCAGCAGCTGAGTGTGCTATCAGGATGTGGGGTTGGAAGTGGGTCACCATGAGCATGAAAACGGAAGATATATTCTCTTCCCTTCTCTCCCATTTTCTGGCTGCCATGGAATCAGCAGCTTCATTTCTACATGCCCTTGCACCACGTGTCTCTCCCTTGGAATCAGTCAACTGTGGACTAGAAACAGTAGGTCAAATAAACCTCTCTTCTCTTGTGTTGTGGGAGGCAGACATCATGTCCCAGTGATGCGAAACTGACCCATACAAGGGGGAAGGCCAGTTATTCAATATATGGCACAGAAATAAAATGACTATACCTATCGAATTTCTAAAAAAGAATTCTTTAGTCCACTCATGACTCCAAGTCATTTCATGGTAGATTCAATTATCATTGAAAATCAAATCCTTAAAATCTCATTTAATATAAATATGAAAGAATACTTAGAATACCATTATACCCAGACTGATTTAATGTAATAATATAATTCACTAAAATCTGCACACAGAATATGTTGACTCACAGAAATATTAAATATAACATAAAAATGATAGACTATATGAGCATGGAAAGCTTCCAATCAACAAATGGCCCTATGGTCAAAGTGAAAAGGTAAATCACACCCTGGGGAAAAGTATTTATAACGAATGAAATTTAAAAAGGATTAGCAGAGAAACGCCCCAGTTGTATGACTGTTTTAGAAGTTGTAAATAAGATGTAATAGACTCACGGATGATATCAGTGGCATAAATATAGGTAAATATATTTTGGTATAAAAATTCACATACCTATCATAAACATCAGTGAATAAATGCAATTATCTACCACAAATACCTTTTGTTTTTTTGTTGTTGTTGTTTTTTCTCCAGTACCGGGAACCGAACTCACGACCTTGAGCTTGCCAGGCAGGCTCTTTGCTGCTGAGCTAAATCCCCAGCCCCTACAACAAATACCTTCGAATATTTGATTTACAATACAATAAACTACTATTTTGTTTCATTTTATTTGCCAAAGTCATAAATCAAAACCAAATTTCTTAGGAAAGAAAAAGGACAAGTAGGAAGTTGTCTAACAGCCAAGATTGAATATTTGAAAATATGGAATGAAAGGACCTTCTAAGTCATTCTGGTGACTCTAAGCTTTTTAGTGGTTGTGTTTCTTTGCAAATATTCCTCAGACTTCTTCACCATCTTTGGAACACATTTTAAAAATCTAGCTCTGTGGTTTGAATTCTCAAACATTGCATCAACATCTCAAAATTATATTTCTCTTGATGCCCTTGAAGTTTTTGCTTATGATGTTAAATTAAATTTTTTTTTTTTTTTTTTTTGGTGTTTTTGGGACAGGGTCTCGCTGTGCAGTTCAGGCTGGCCTTGAGCTCACTCTGTAGACCAGGCTGGTCTCAAACTCACAATGATCCTCTTGCTTCAGCCTCCTGAGTGCTGGGATTACAGGCCTGTGACACCATGCCCAGCTAAATTAACATTCATTAAGGATAAGGGCTGGGGATTTAGCTCAGCGGCAAAGTGTCTTTCTGGCAAGTGCAAGGTTATGAGTTTGGTTCCCTGTACCGGAGAAAAAACAAAAAAAAAAGATACAATTAATTTGTTTGGGATTTATAACTTTTTAACTTCCACCATATAAACAAAACAGTCCATGGAAAATGAAAATGAAATAGCTGTGTATATAAGAAAACCTCAGCTCCTCTATCAGGAAAATATCCCATTAAAGCTACAAAAATATCAGTACTGTACATTTTTATTTAAATTATTTAGCAACTATTAATCACATATTTTTATTTGATTACCTATATTATCAGAAAGAACTGTGAAAAATATGTGAATCTCATAACATAGTGTGCTGTGAAGTTATTCATGTATTTTGGAAACTTTTGATTTGATTTTAAAATGAGGTAGACTCATTTTTCTCAGACTAGTTTATATTTGTTCAATTTCAGTGTTGATTAGAAGTAATACTTTATGTCTAAAAGGAATGTTAAGTGAAAAATGAAAGTTGCTAAAATATACAAGATATAAAATTCTTTGACATTTACATAGAAACACACATTGGAGAGAAAGACAGAAGAGAGAGAGAGACCGGGTAAGTACAGACTATAAGCCCTCAGAGGAGAAGCAGCTGAGTGTCATTTTAAGCCCAAATGACAGAAGGAGAATACTAGGACAACACAGAGAAATGAATAAAGATGTTATAACAATGAATTAATTTACATAATATTTCCCTAACAGCTTTAACTGCATTATCTGTATTTTTGCTTTCTACTTTTTTTATTTCAGTAACTTTGAACTAAATAGTTCAAAGTGTTTAAATACAAATTTAATAAATACACAAATAATGGTTCAGTGTAGATCAGTATCACTTCTGAAGATATATCCTTAAATCTTTGAACACTATTTCAGCCTGAAGAAAATAATTTTAAAACCTTATTAATTTTTGTAATAAACTACTAAAAATCACAAATAATGGATCTCTTCATGTCATTATGTCTGTTTATAATACATCGTGACATTCCCAAGCACTTCCACCTTTTTGTAAATAAAATGACTATCCTTTTTCAGTTTATATTTTTAAGAGATGTAAGCCTGTTTTCGAAAGAACAATGAGGAGTATAAACCAAATAAATAATTTTATTTTTTAGAGCTGTGACTGATAAACTGTGAACAGTTTTAGTCTAATTAACATTACTAATTTGTTCCATATTTCAGCACATTTATACTTGTGTTAAAAGCAGTCTTTTTCTGTTCAGTTATTTACCTGTTCACAATCATTGTGAAGCTTAAAATGGGGTTTCCTGACCATTACCAATATACAAAATTGATCTTTCATTGTAATTTTCATTAAGCATAAAATATATACCATGAAGAATGAAGCTCTAGATTCATTTATTTTTACCTGAATGGAAAGTTTTATTTTTCAGATGATGGGGATAATTGTAATTAACCTTAGTTGCAAATTGAATATATCACAATATGGAATGAAAAGACCATCTAACTCAGTCTGTCTAGCAACTGTATTCTTTTCAGTGGCTATGTTGTTTTGAAAATACATCTCAGGCTTCTTCACCATTTTTAGGACACACGTTTAAAATCTAGCACTGTGTTTTGAATTCTCAAACATTGTGTCAACATCACAAAGGTCATATTTCCCTTGATGACCTTGATGCTTTTGGCTTATGACATTAAATTGACTTTCATTAAGGATAAAATTAATTTGTTTGGGGCTTATAATTATTTAACTTCCACCCTATAAAAAAGAATTCACAGAAAATGAAAATTAAATAGTCTTATATATTCAAAAAAAACCTCAGGCCCTCTATCACGAAAATATCTCATTGAGTCAATTAATAATTTCCTTCAATAATTATAACTATTAGTAAGTTATCTCAACATTCTCTTTGATAACCCACTTAACTATTCACTGTTTATAGCATTCATGTATCCCACACACTCAGCCCAATTCCCTGAGCTCCAACACTATAGTGCTTAAATACTAAAGGAGCTTCAAACATACTCTCCATTACCTAAAGCTCTCCAGAAAACAAACTTTTTGAGTCACCACAAATCAAAACTAGAGCTACTTCCCAAAATAAATGGATAGATGCTGACTTGCTTTCTCTACCACAAGACGTTGCTCAGCTGATGCTGTACATGTTGATAACCAAGAAAACTAGGATTTCCAACAATTGCATGCTTGGTAATCATAGAAGTCTCAAGTAAAGAAAGAAGAGTGACTTTACAAGAAATTGAACATTGTGGGTAATGACATGGTAGAATAGGGGTCAGTGAAGTTCTCTTGCTAAGATATTGGTGATCAAGGAAATCAACACAAGGCAGTAAGCAGGATGTGTTCCTGTTCTAGGAGGCTTCATACAACCTTCAAACTGAATTATTTATTAAAAATTCGAAAAGAGTACAATATTAACCATGTGAATGTTGATGTGGGGGAGGTAGGGGTGTTTCTTTTTGCACCTTTCTGAAATAATAAATAAAAAAGAGAGCAATAAAAACCAGGCACTGTCCTTTCTAAACTTATGTATATGGAAATCTGATAAGCTGAGGAATAATGAGACATATCTTAGGGCAGAGAACTTAATATTTTGTATACACCACTGCAGAAAGGATGTGAAAAGGTGATATTTAAAAAATCATCTTGAAGAATTTTGAGTAGTATAAGGAATACTTAGAGAGGAAAAAAAGGAAGTTTTTCTATTGTCTTAAGGTAATTTTGAGACAGACTCTTTTGTATATAAGGATGTCTGGGGTAAAAGTGGAGAGAAATCATGCTAGAATAAACTTTTAAATTAAACATCATTCCTAAAATATATTTTAAATAAAATTATATAATGCAATTAAAGTGTATACATATCCTATTTTAATGATGTTAATTCATTTTCTAAGACGTGTACACATTTAACATTCTATGATTTGGATCCTATTAAAAAAGTATATTAAACTAAAATAAGATATTCTAGGAATCATTTTTATGACAGGAGAATATTTTAGATACAGCTAATTGAGAGCACAAATCATCCTGTTTAAAATCCTGTTAAGTATAATGAAATAGTAAATTAAATAGAGGATGGATTTGGGCTATTCTGATCATCATTCACCAACAGATAAAGTTGCATTTGGATAAGGGCTCAGCATTTAAGAGAATGTTTTGAAGTAACCAAAAGGATACTTACATCCTCACAAATATTAAAACTTCATAACTATGGCTTTCCTTATGGTAAAATTATGCAGATGTGAAGTTACTGGAAATTGACATTGTTGTTTGAGTAGAAAAAAAATGGACAGGACACTGTTTAAGGGTTGGGTTTTTCAATGATTGCATTATTTAGTACCATTCTATTCTCTCTGACCCTCTACAGATAAACTCTGAAAAGTACACACATGTAATTAGATGGCAGTCAGTTCTAGGGAGAGGGGCTTGAATGTTATTGTCTACCTGTACAGCTTAAAAGAAGATCCAGATGCAACCTCGATTTTGATGAATACCACTGTCAACTCCTAATATTTTGACAGTACATGAGGAAAGAAATAAAAAGCAGGCTCTTCTTGAAAAAAGCTGATGATGATAGCTTTTCCTTTTAAATTATGTCACCATAGATACTGACTTGATCCTTATCCTCTTTCCCTAGACTTTCTGAGAAATCTTATCTAGTTGTGTGTCTTCAAATATCATTTATTGCTCTAGAACCTCAAATTTAATTCCTTACCCCCCATTTTCCCCTTACTCCAGTTTCAGAGTAGCATATTAAACTGACTTTCTTAATTATCTAAAATCTCATTAAAAATTATGTGTTCTTTTCCTAAATCTAGCACCCTGAAAACATTCAGTATTTTAGAAAATAGCTTCATGACTCACCCAGTTGCTTAGAACCAAAACTGACAATTTATTCTTGTTTTCTTTATCTTTCTCATGTATCATATCTAGTAGCCTTCCAGTTTTCATTTTAAGTCACATGTTAAATCTGAGCAGTCCGCACCTCTGCCTCTATAATTTACAATCAGCTATTCCAAAAACCTGCAGCTGGTCTTGTTGTATCTATTTCAGCCTCTTCTCCAAAGAAGTCAGGAGGATCAGAGACTCTTTAAAACCTCAAAATGTCTCTTCTTTGCAAAATAATTATCAAACAACTTAAACTGTTACCAAATGCTACAGCTTGTGCCTAGATGTTCTCCCAAAGCCTGATGTGCTAAGAAGCAGGAATTTGGAGAGGTGGCTGGATCTAGGGTGTGTGATGTTGGATCAGTGTGTGTGTGGGTTTAAGTATGTTTGTGAATAATTGCAGGCCCCATCCTGAGTGTAGGTGGCACCAATCAGGGGCAGGAAGAAGGCAGGCTTGCTGCTGTTTGCTGCCTTCTGCCTGCTGTACCATGGACTGTTTCTCCTATAAGATGCCCCTTTGCCATGCCACCCTGCCTTGGAGCCAGCTGTGGACTGAAATCTCTACAAAATGTATTTTGAAATAAACCTTTTGTCCTTTAACTTTGGGTGTTGGATATTTTGTCTCAGCGAAGTAATTAAGACACAAGTGTATAGTCAAAGACATCACATGTTCACATCTCTTTTACATCCTTAGAAGAATCTTGCTGTCACTGTATTTTTCTTTTCTAATTGTACTTGAGAATCAGTAAAAGCATAAAGCCATGTTGATATTTTGATTGGTATTTCTATAAGTCTATGGTATTCATTCTATAAAACTAAATATCTTTATTATTCTTTCTGTCCACATGCAGAGTATTATTTTATTTATTCAGTTCTTTGGAAATATCTACTATTGAAATTTTACATCTTTACCCATAGTGATTTTGTGTATTTTTAAAGACTACCTAAGTACTTACTGTTCTTTGATATGTACACTGCCCTTAAAAATGTGGATTGTAAGCTTTTGTTGCTCTTTCATACTAATCAGCCATTTATGCTATATTAATATTATGCTCAACCACATTATGCAAATTCATTGTTAGCAACTTGTCTTTACAACTTTTGGGGTCTCTAGACAAAAAATGATATCTACTACAAATAATGGTAATCATGTCTTTTTCAACTTTACATGTCAAATTATTTCTTTTATTATTTATAAAAATGTTGAATATAAATATTATAAAGGAAACTTTGACTCTTTGTCAACTTAGTAGGCAATGCTTCTTATCCTTTCTTACATAAGATCATACTTATTCTAGATATTGCTTTTCTTTGACATTAAAGTAGTTCTACTCTTAATTTCCCAAGAGTTTCATCTCATTTTCATTGTCAGTACTGAATGAATTTTATCAGGTAATTTTTGTCTGCATCATTTGAAAAAGAAAAACTTATGATCATTAATTTTAGTGTGTTAATATTGTAAATTAATATGTGTGGGTTCTAATATTAAATTTTTATTAGTGATCAGGGATCAATTCATACTCATTTCATGAAATCTGTTTTTCTTTATGGCCTACAGCATTGTGATGGTTTTAAAACATGGTCATGAAATTGTTTGACACTGACTTATTAGTGTACTGGGCAGGCCCTTGTAAGTCCTTTAGGGAACCAAACGTGAGGTCCAGGAGACTTTCAAAGATACAATCACAAAGTTAATACAATTTCTGCTTTTCTCTTTGTTTTATTAGACAGACTTTTAGATCTGGACTTATCAGATAGGGAGTCTAGCTGCTCTGAGTCTAGATATTCTGATCCTTCATGTTGGAAACATAGCACAGCAAGATCGCATAGAAGTATGAAATCAAAATTGTCCTAGCTTTCACCTGCTAAATCTTCCCAGCTAAAATGGTAGAAATTCAAGTGAAAAAGCCTATATGTGAGTCCAGTCCTACGTACCCTCTGAGTAGCTAAGTAGCTACTTCAAATAATTTAAGAATCATGATT
>NW_004955433.1:21250713-21258562 GCF_000276665.1 Chinchilla lanigera | reverse complement strand
GAACTTGAAAATTTGAGAACACTGTATACCTACCATATTAACAAACTTGTTACATTGTTCAGGTCACATTACAGTATGTATATAGCATATACTTGTATAAAGGTTTATTTTGTATATTAATAGACATATAATTTCCTGTTGCTTGTCTGTCCTATCCCCTGTAGTATAATTTCCCAGGCTAGGTTTGAAATTGGTATGCTCTTAAGGTAGCTAAGATAGTTATGCAGCTAGTATTTCTTAGTTCATTGAAAAGAAAGTTTTGTGCTAATACTGTTTAGACAAGATATCACGCCTCTATCTTGAATTCTGAAAAATTATCATGAAGACAGCAATATGCAATATATTAATTATTTTAACTGTCCTACTAACCTGTTTTGAAAGTTTGTTTCATTGTTATTTTTATCTTTTTTCTCTTTAAAATAAAAAAGAAGGAAAGAAATTGGTCCCCCTTGTATCAGCCTCCCGCAGAGCTGGGATTACGGGACAGGGTGGCTCAGGCTCATTCTTACCTCCTCAGTGATCTCACAAGAGCCACTTAACTGCGCACAAATCGCTGGTGACCTAAGCACCTCTACTTGCTTACATCACTTAAGTCTTTCACCGTGTCCCACTTGCTACTCTGAGAATCAAGCTTCCGACACATGGGCTTTGTAAGACACACTCAAACTGTAACATCTAGAGTATACCTCAGCTTTGGAAATTCTTCCCTACCTCTGATAATGACATGGGGGATATTATGTCATTTGCCAGCCTATGACCACAATTCTCTGGAAACGCTTTACAACATGAGCATTCTAGGCATTCTATTCTTAGAGAACTCCTTCTCTCTCTCTGTCTCTCTCTCTGTCTCTCTCTCTCCTAGGAGAAAACCTTTCTTCATTTTTTTCTATCTGTCTAGGATTCAGGTTAGGTATGGAGTATGCATAATGTTCATACTTGCTCAGTCAGAAAGTGAAACACTTGGTCTCACTTATGCTAACTAGAACAAAGGGATAGGATACAGAAAATCAGAACTGTAGCTAGAAATTCAGTGTATGCATCTTTTGGCCATGCATCCTCTAAAATTAGGTTGAAAACATCTGAGAAAGCATTGAAATAAAGGCAAATGCAATCGTGTTAGTTAATTTTGTTATCATAAGAAGGCAGTCAGAAGGAAGCTGAGATATGACCTTCTGCCACACTTGTCATAGACAAAATGGAACAACCATCATAATATTCACATCACCACCAAAGGCACAACTGAATAAAATGTTGTCTCCGGGGTGAATAAAATGTGCCTCAACTCAGAAGCTGCTAAGGTTAGAATATTAAGAATGATTCTGGTTTGCAACTCAATTTGATATCTTTTTTCCCTAACTCCTAAATGTTGATTATGAATTTGTTTTCATTAAATTTTTTCAACTTCCTTATGAATACAACCTAAAGCCAGATATTCATAGTATGCTGTAAGGCTAAGCATATAAAGATTAATACAACATTTATATTAAGATTCAAAAAACAGATATGAGTGAGTTCTATGTCATTTTTTTAAGTAAAATTAATTCTCATTTATATGAGACTTACAATGGAAAACTAGAATTGTCAAGGATTACAGGTTAATAATCTCTCAAATATTTTAATAAGCATTCTAACTTCAGATAGTTGATTGGAAATTATAGTTGAATCTGAACTCTAGTACCAGCTAATGACAAAGTTTATGGTGCAGATATAGTGTGAACTATTGAAATATTTGCATTGTAAAGGATCCTTACATAAAGGCTTGCATGACAAGCATATAGCCTCAATAGTGTGAATTTTTGCAGAGAAATGTATATTAATTGTTTTTCTATATAGAATTTAAAATAGTTCAACAACATTCTGAAACAAATGTCTTACAAAAAAAAATCTATGGTACCAGTCTAAATTATCTCATTTAAGAACAAGTTAAAATGTACCAAATAGCCTTGTTTATAATGCAATATGCCAACTAAAGACTTTCTCAAAGTGTTTTATGTACATAATAAGAAAAGTAATTCCACATACATATTGGTATTAATATGAAGATTAAATTGAAACATGAGAAGTAATTACTACAAAACCTGGAGTATGCTAAATGATTAGTAAAGGATAATTGATATTTTCATTGTTTCATTTTCTACTAACTGATATGCTACCACTTGCCATTGATTTTGTCCAAATTTTCAGGCAATAAAATACATTTTGAAGAATCATGTTCAGATTTCCAACATCATTGAACACTGAGGTGTGTGTGTGTGTGTGTGTGTGTGTGTGTGTCTTGTATGCATGTATTTTTCAAATGTAGATGGAAAGAAACTGCCTAATTAAAAAAAGTACAGATTTGATACAAAATAATAGGTTAGGTTTAGAGTAGGGAAGAAACAATGACAATTACTAGACTTGAAGTAATAGTAACTTGAAACTATAACATTTACTAGGTTGCATGAATAAGAACTTTTGAAAACAAAGGTGAATTTTTAACCAGGTTAAAGAAAAAAACAATGAATACAAAAAGGTCCAGCATTAGTGATACAAAGAAGTAGAAGGTTATCAACAGTCTTTGGCAAAGGTAATAGTATAAGTAAAAATAATATATAGTAAAATAAAAACCTATCAAGTTGGCTTCCCTGAGAATATATGATGCAGTTTTAGGGAGTATATTTTGGATTATGCATATGAAAGAATGAAATAAATAAGACAGAGCAGAAGAAGAATTCATCTACAGCACAGTTGCAACAAAATATAAGGCCACTGCGAGAGCTGGTATCAATCTTCAGAGTTTGCTCCCATTGAGACAAGCAGGTAGCTTGGTGTGAGGCACGTACCTCTATCCCAGCACTCGGGAGCATGAGGCAAGATGATCACAAATTTGAGCCTGGCCTGGGAAATTTGGGGATTTAGTGTAGTAACAACCTATATCAAAATGAAAGAAAAATTTAAAAGGGCTAGAAATATAGGTTGGCCCTAATTTCAATCCTCACTACTAAAAAGAAAAAAGAAAGGAAATCAGAAAAGATCGTCATTTTACCCCATTACTGACTGGTCATTGCAGCTGGATGCCCACCGGAGGGCCTTATCTTAGATGAAGCAGTGTCTTTTTCTGAGGGAACTTTTAGGATAAAGGTCAACACAGCAATGGAGGAATGAGCATCTAAGATGTGAAAAGGACAAGGACGTGCATATCTAAAACTGTAACATTAAGCCAAGCCTTAAAGCAGGAGATTCAATCTTTATTGGCCTGAAGCTCTGAAGAGAAAAAAGACTTGAACAAGAATTTGGAAAGATTGCTGGAAGATCACATGAAGTCATCCTCAAATGTCTTTCATACGTTTATTTAAGAGAGTAAAAGTTGAGTAGATAATCTGGAAATGGCCAGAGTTTAGAAACCTCCATTTTTTACTACAGAATCACATGATAATATCAGAATTGAATAGAATCTGTCAATGAAGTGTATTAATTAAACTGCCTTGAATTGTATTTCTTGTGTGCACAGGTGTTTCCAATTATATGATTATAGCTTACAAAGCCAACAATTGATATCATGCTTTTTCACTATCCGTGGGAGAAATCAGAACAAGAATTTGGAAGGATTGCTGGAAGATCACATGAAGTCATCCTCAAATGTCTTTCACAGGTTTATTTAAGAGAGAAGATTTAATATAGGACCCATAATTTATAGGATTATTTTATAATAGCCACCCAAAGAATCAAATGCAAAAGAGTGCAAGAAATCTGTCCACACACTAGATGTTCAAAGAATCCAGCTGAACGCCCCCATCCCACAGCAATATCCTGCATGAGTCCAGCTGAAGACCTAGAGCCCATGGCAGTGTCCTGCATGAGTCCAGCTGGAGGCCTAGAGCCCAAGCCATGACAATGTTTCTTGTAAATCTGTATCAAGGATCTGCACTGGGAAGGCCCAAAGGTCAGTGGTGGAAACTAGAAAGTCTGTGCCAGTGGGATGAAGGATCTGCGCCAGCAGGCTGAGGGATGTGTCCTGGAGCCAGGAAGTGACACTTAAGGTAAGGACCAGAGCTCCCACAAAGAGAACCACAGCCATCCTCAGCAACAGTGAGGTCAAGAGCTCCTCTGATGATAACAGCTCAGTTCATATCAGGAAAGCTAGCACAAGCCTCTCCAGGAGGATCCACAGCACACCATCTTCCCCTCCAGTTCTGCTTTTCATGTTGTTGGTAACAACCCTCAAGTGGGCCTTCTACTGCTGGAACCACACTGATTCAGTTCAGCTGGATGCTACTATTTGACCATTAGTTAAATCCACCATACTGCATAACTATAAAATTAAGCAGTCAATATGCAAAAACAGGCAAAGCAGGAGGAGAACTACAGGCTCCCGTCATAGAGGGGAATTATGCAGAAACATGCCCTCTGGCCTTAGGTGTATTCTAATTGACATGACCTGTCCTCAGAATTCTTCCACAAAGTAGATACTAATGAAGTCAACTTTAGGAACATTCACTTGGGGTGGGGGGTAGTTACTGCAGAGATGTGTTTCCTTATTATATTTGTTCACACTTTTCTTTTTCCTCTTTTTTGTTTTGTTTTGTTTTTTTTTCCCTGTACCAGGAATCAAACTCACAACCTCGCGTTTGCCAGGAGGCTGCTGTGCTCCTGAGCTAAATCCCCAGCCCCTTCTGTCCACACTTTTCAAATGAAATGTTCCAACATCACGAGTGAGGCCATATAAAAGAGTCAGAAGGGCTCCATTGCTCAGGCTTTCCATCATTCTTCCTATATCTGTGGACGCTGAGCTGAAGAAAATGACTCTTGGCCCTTGCAGCTGGAAGAGTCACACAGGTGCAGCCTTCGAGCACACTGCTCACACAGATCTGAGTGAAAATCTGTTGTCCCACTTTGTCAGCCTGATTTTTAACCACTTAATGGAAGAAGATAATATACATCAAAATGGGTCATAGTGACATGTATTTCAGTTAAATCATGTAGCAGAGAAGCTATTTCAGCTCATTCACTCATTCACAAGCTGTCACTTACTGAACATTTCTTAGGTACCTCAATTGTACTATTTCCGTATATTTATTAATGAAATTCTCAAGTCAACCTCATGTTATTATTTTTCTTATTTTAGGTGAAGAACTAAGGCTTAAAGAGATAGCATGACAGCTAGTAAATGGTACAGCCAGTATTATCAACCAGTGATATTTAATTGTAACTGCTAGTAATGGCAATCCACAAATGTTAAGTGCTGTTGTCACTAGTTCTACAGTACTATTAATAAGACTTCTATTCTTGCTGCTCTTATTAGTACTACACAATGCTAAGGTACTCAGAGACAGTATGATCTAATTACAGATTTTAATATGTCTAATTCTGGTTGAAACCTTGGTTCTTTATGCTAACATTTAGCTGAAAATCACATCAAGCTTGGGATATTTTTCAGTTTGAAATTATTTTTATACTTCTCCTGATTTTCACAGTTAAAACTCTTCAATATAGTGCTTATGGGACATATTAATCTGTCCACTGTAGATATGGAAAAGGCTAAAGCATAATAACAAGAAAAGAAATAGGTAAGTCCTTAAATTTGACACTTCAAGGACTGAAACTGGAACTGTAATCTATAAAATTTTTCCACACAGTTTATTAATGAAGAGAAAAATAAATATCAACAAATGTGATTTAAAATCCTTTCTATACTTTCTAAATCACATTAGTAAATTTGTCACTCCATTTGCACAATATATCATTGTATTCAGGATGCAGTAATGTGAGATACCCACTAAATGTTGCTCCATAGGGGCCCCGGCGTGCTACCTCAGCATTATGTTTTCATGTGCCTGATCAGCTGAAAGCGAAGAAGGTTCTACATGATTGACGATGTATAATCTTGAAAATAAACACAGGGCCACTTAAAATATATGATCTAACTTGAGCCCCAAGACAAGGCACTTAGGAAAGTACGAACAAACTCACCACCGATTAGGTCATGGGCGTCAGGATGAACAGCAATGGTAAATCAACACTCAGTCATAACTAAAGAAACTCTCAATCAAAGATAGAAAAGTAAATGTGGCTATTTCATCAAACCAAGTTGCTGTAGATCAGTTTAAAATTGATTTTCTGATCTAGTTCAACTTAGTTTGGCTATGGATATGCAACGATTTCATGTTTAGACAGAGGGAAGTAGGGGAAAAGGAAAAGCATTTCTGGAAATCTAGCCCAATGTCATAGGTACACTTCCAGATGTGGAAACTGGAGCTCCTACTTTCAATTCTGTCAAGAGAGTTTAATTACTTACACATTATCCACCAAATTGCTTCAATCGTTTAGTTTATTTTCATATGTAAACTGAACAGCATGAATTTGGCAATGTGTGGTTCTTTCCAGAAAATAATACCAAAGCCATATTTAAATCAATATTTTTGTTGCCCCCGTTCTATGTAAGAGTCATTCAGATATTTCCTAAGCCTAAATCATTCACACGCTAGCATATTGATTTTGCATTCTACTTAAACTATTTCTTATTTATTTTTTAAATATTGGCTCATAATTATACCTACAGTCCTTTAAATTAAATCAAAATTTTAAATAGAATAAAGTCAAACTTGGCTTTCACAGAAATAGACACTCTATGGTACAGTCAAGCTGTAACAAAAATTAATCATCACTGTAAACTTACCAATACATATTTTTATTATAATAACTAATATTATTATCTCTATTAATATCAGGTACAGAACATTCTGATTGCCATTTTCACATGTGATGCTTCTTACTGATATTACTCCTTTGCATGAAGTACATCAGTTTAAAATATCAGAAAAACGCTCACAGAAGTTTTCATATTATCATTAGCATTAATTTAAAAAAAAACAAAACACATTAAAAAAAGTTGGGAAACTCCACCCCTGCCATTTAACCTGCATACCTCCACAGTATGTACATAGTAGGGCATTAAAAAAACTTTGTTGAAGATTCTTGGTGAAAATCTAGGACAGAACTCAGGTATCTTTATCAGGAAGACAGAAGAGTGCATCTGTCTTCATAGAAAGCAGGTCCTTATGTTAGCAAATACTACCTGAATTAATTTTTCTTACCTCTTCTCTACAGTCTATGGGCAAAGATTTATTTTTCAAAAAGTTGGAGGTCGTTATATAAAAATGACCTCTAAATGCAAGAATAGCAACATAGCTAAAGTTCATGCTTTGGACAAGTCAGCATTAATGTAGACTGGTGAAGTAATTGGGTAATCACTTCCCCTCCTCTAGGTAGGTTGATGAATGACCATTTTCTTTATTCTGTGTTCCCAAGTTTTATGGGCCATAGAGAGTGCAAGATCAGAGTTATTTGTGCCCAAAATCCAGCCACACTTAATTGAATGTAGTAAAATACCTGATCAAAGCATTTCCAAATACCCCAAATTCCAATTTTCAGAGAAATTTTGAGAGTGTTTGCAAATAAATAAGAGAAAAACTATCTTTCTACTTGCAAAGAGAGGTCAAAACTGCTAGCACTGAAAATTACTTTGAATCAATATTGACTCAGAACTAACTTGGAGTAAAGTAAGGAGTATGTAAAATTGATTAAATAGAACTCTTCTAATTTGGAAAATTATTTTGGTATTTATAAGGATCATGTTATCACTAATTTGGGTAAAGTGAATGAAAATTTCACTTCAGTGTTCTGTCAGAATGATACAATTGAAAAGAAAGGAAAAGTATCCTAAACCCTATGTCTGATATTTAAATTTTCTGTTTGTCATATTCTAGATAGTGGGACATTTTTCATAAATATATTTTTGTCATTAGCTCACAAATATGGAAAATAGATTTACTATCTCTTTTTTTTTTTTTTTTTTTTTTTTTTTTTTTTT
>NW_004955433.1:21238133-21250613 GCF_000276665.1 Chinchilla lanigera | reverse complement strand
CTTGCCAGGCAGACGCTTTGCCGGTGAGCTAAATCCCCAGCCCCCTAGATTTACTATCTCAATATTAAAATTTTAACAACCTTCTCATTGATAACTTCCCACTACAAGTTAGTGCTTTGATTCCTTGCTCCCTAAATGTGTCTTGAAAATATTCATTTTGTGACATCTATCATGTTTTCTTCTTTCCAACTGCTGTGCTTCCTAAAGTTTTTTCTGCAGATTTCATATATGAAAACTTTGGACTTTATTTCCTAAATTTCTCTGTAATCCACAACTTTCATTTCATTTTAAATACTCATTTCTTCCCATTTAAGGGTTACACACCCACTTTCCCAGAAACATTTCTGGCATAGTTCTTCCTTCTCAAAGAGTACCCATGAGTGTTCTTTCTAACCTGAAACATGATCTGATCCAGCAACTTCCCCAAAAATCTTCCCTGGCTGTCAGTGCTGCTCCCAGCTTTCCGTCCTATCCTGTGAGACCTTCCTGATGTGGACACCGCTTTGTTCTGTGACCACTCATCTTCCTGCATGTTCTAGTTCTTCCACTCTTGCTGAACTTCTTTCATTCTGTGCACAAACTTCTGTTCCCTTCTTTTTTGAACTTGAATAATTAAGTATGCAGTTCTGTGTCCTGTCACCTTCTTGTGCATCTGGATTAAAGCTACTCATTCTCTGACACTGTATTTTTCTTGTAACTTCTTGTGTGTTCTCAGCACACCATCCCACGGTGAAGCAGACCTCTGAGTGCACTGAATAGCCCATTTTTATACTATTCTTCCCAACTGTCCTTTCAAGGCAAATCGTGCCAGATTCATCATTATAAGTTAAGACGTTATCACAGGTTCTGGACACTGGAATATCTCAGTAGATATTTATGGAAGGAAAACAAAAATGTCTTTCAATAGGGAAAAATTATAGAGAATAAGATTTATACAAATTTCCCTGCATTATCCTCCCTATCTCACCCCTTCCACGCTCCTATCCCTGCTGCTACTTAAAATCACTGGAGTTTACATCAGTTGTTCCTTTCCTTTTTCATAATAGCTGTCATACTAATGCACTATCTCCTATGCAGGTGGAATAAAACTGGAGGAAGAAAAACAGGAGAATAAGGACCAGTAACAGATTATAATCACAAAGCACTTCTTGTGCACTAGCAGGGACTCTACAGTGATTTCACCAGCATCTGTCACTACATCTTTGCATCAGCAGCACATGAGAAATGCAGTTGTCTTTCCTGTTTTGTAGGAAATGAAACTCAGGCACAATAAGAATCACAGTCTGGAATTGAACCTGAACCTGTCCATCTGCTTCCCAAGGGCAAACTCTCTTCAAAGTCAGGCAGTTTCCCTCACTGTCCAGTAAACTATTGCTCACATTTCAGTTCCTTGACACAATAAGACTAGAACAAGAGAATGGGAGTATTCCCATAAATATATATTTAGTAGTATTTGGAAAAATTAAGACAGCGCTTCCTTGGCATAGCCATATATTTCCACTCTCTATGCTAACATTTTATTCTCTGATCATCCTGCCCAGCAGCAGTGCAGTGACATGGAAATAGGAAAAAAAAAATTCTTGGAGCACATCCCAACCTTGCCTAAGGCCAGGACAGAAATCTGGGTCCATGAAGCACTTTTCATTCCACGGGCCTCTTCGGTACATATTTCTTGAATTGACTTCACTCAACCTTGAATGTTTTCCGAGGGTCTCGAGGGGTCTTTTCCTGTCAGTCAATTATAGTACGAGTTACTTAGAGACAAAAGCTGCTGTTAATGCACTTGATGCCACACCTCTCCATGAACTGCATTCACTTTAGGTTCTGAATTGTAATTTTTATATCAGCTATATGAGGTGGGTAACTGCCATATCTGGGGTGTTTGAATCATAGTCTTTGTTCTTGCAATTTGTAAAGTGCACATTATAGGTCTGTAATAAATGTCAGATGTTCATTGAATTAGTGTGAGAATCTATGAATCTCTCTGTGAGTACACAGAAAGGGAACAATGGTCCTGCTTCCTCATGTTTCTCTATTGCTCTGACCACTCTGTTTCCTATCTTTACTTAGCTGTCTGCACAAAGATGTGCACTTCGTCTCCTTTTGAGTCATTTAGTCCTATTTAAATTTTGAGATTCAGCTCAGAACATCTCCTGTTCCATGATGTCACACTAAGTCAGCAAAGCTTTCTCTGCTATGATTCTGTTCTCACAGGGCTGTCCTGGCCGATTTACTCATGTGTTTATGTTGTCTCCAAAGTAAGCCCTTGTGTTTTAAAATCAAGGGCTATAGTCTCCCAACTCCAATATCTTGAACCAGTATGCAATAAATTTTGTTAAATGAATTAATAAACAGTCTAAAATCCTTCAAGAAAAGTACATCAGTTCAGTCACCTGAAGTCTAGTAATTTAAATAAGGTATTTGGGACATATAGTTGTATAATGTCTGCTCAGGCTCTGAGGGATGCTAAAGGAACAAAGGAACATCCCTTGAAGTGTGGCCCATTTACATGCTTCTTGTGCAACTATTGAAGGTATGATAGTATGTAACTCTCATCCCAGTTACTCAGCAAAGGCAAGAGAGTTATTTGAGTCTATGTTCATCAGGGAGATTGGCCTGTAGTTCTCCTGCTTGATCTACTAGAAGGTTGGATCCATCTCTGGTTTTGGATTCAAGATAACACATGCTTCCAGAAATGACTAGGGTACTACGACTTCTCTTTCAATTTTATTAAAGAGTTTATGGAGTAGCAGCATTAAGTCTTCTCTAAATTTTTGGTAGATTTCAACAGTGAATCTGTCAGGTCCTGGGCTTTTCTTTGTTGTTAAGCTTTTAATTTTATTGACTACACCTCTAATTTTATTGACTTTATTGGGTTATTTAGAATTTTTATATTTTCTTGATTCAGTTTTGGTAATTCATATGTATCTAGGATACTGTCCATTTTTCTTCTGTGCTTTTCTTTTTTATTAGAGTAAAGTTTCTCAAAGTATGTATTGATGATCTTCTGAATTTCTCCAAGATCAACAGGTATTTCATCCTTTTCATTCCTAATTGCATGAATTTGAGTCTTTTATTTCCTTTTATTGATAAAGTTGGCTATGGGTTTATCAATTTTATTTAATCCTTCAAGGAAATAACTCTTCAATTCATTGATTATTTGTATTGGTTTATTAGTCTGCATTATATTAATTTCTCCTCTGATCTTTATAATTTCCTAAGTCATATGCGCATTAATCTGGACTTGTTCTCATTTTTCCAGAAGTTTGAGGTGTAACACTTAGTTCTTTATGTAAGCTTGTTCTGTTTTTCTTATGTGAGAATTTACTGCTATGAGTTTCCCTGTTAAGACTGTATTCATTGTGTCCCACAAGTGCCAGTATGCTGCATCAGCCTTATCATTTAATTGTAGATACTGTTTAATTTCTTCTTTAATTTCATCTGTGACCATTGGTTATTCAGGAGGGTGTTATTTAATTTCCATGTGTTCATAGAGTTTTGAAGTTTCTTTTGCCTTTGATTTCAAATTTCATTGCACTATAGACAAATAATATGTATGGGATAATTTCAATTGCTTTGCATTTTCTTAAGCATGTTCTATATGCTAGTGTATGGTGTATTTTATAGAACGGTCCTTTGGCAGATAAGAAGAATGTATATTCTGATGCTGTTGGGTGCCACACTCTGTACACACACCTACTAAGTCTATTTGTTCACAGGTTTGGTTCAGTACTGATATTTCTTTGCTGGTTTGTATGGTTGATCTGTTTATTTGTGACAGTGGAGTATTAAGTTCTCCCATTACAATTGTGTTGATTTTTCATGTCTATTAATATTTGTCTTGTATAGTTGGGTGCTCCCATTTTTAGTGCATGTATATTTATGAATGATATCTCTTCCTTGTGAAGTTTGCCCTAATAAGTACGTAGTGACCTTCTTTATCTCTTCTAATCATTCTTGTTTGAAGTTCACATTGCAAACAGAACAGCCACCCATGCTTTTTTTGTGGGTTCCTGTTGCATGGATTTTTCTTTTCTATCCTATTCACTATATGAATTTCTTTTTGAGTTAAATGTGCTTGTTGTATACAGCATATTGTCCAATCTTGTTTTTGACCCATTTTGCCAGTCTGTTTCATTTGTTTAGTGAATTGAAGCTATTTACATTGATGGTTATAACTGATATGTATTGGCTTATCTCTGTCATGTTGTTTTCCTGCTGTTGGTTCCCTGGTTTTCCCCTCTGTTTAATTGCTTGTCCTGCCTGGTGGTTTTTTTCTGTTGTTATTCTTGGAATTGTGGTCATTTTTATCTCTGTCTATAATATATTTCAGTACCTTTTGTAGTGTTGGTTTGGGGGTCTCCATTAATTTTGAAAGTTATTTTTACAAGATGCATCAATCTAGGTTGAAAGTTGTTTTCTTTCAGGACTTGAAATACTTCAATTCAAGCTCTCCTTAAGAGTTCGTGTTGAGACATATGATGTGGTTCTGATGGGCTTCCCTTTATAGGTGATCTGTTTCTTTTTTGAGTTAAAGGCATTTTGGTATGCAGCATATTGTTGGATCTTATGGTTGTAACTGATATATATATTTATATATACACATATAGTTAATGTATTTTTCTGTTATTGGTTCCCTGAATTTCCCTTTTGTTTAATTGTTTGTCTTAGCTAGTGCCTTCTTTCTACTGGTGTTCTGGGGATTGTAGTCTTTTTTTTCTCTTTTAAAATATCCTTCAAAAACATTTTCTAGAGCTGGTTTGGTGGTCATGAATTTCTCCAGTTATTCTTTGTCATAGAAGTATCTTATTTCTCCATTGATTTTGAAAGATAGTTTTACAGGGTAAGTCAATGTGGGTTGGTGTTTATTTTCTTTCAGGACTTGAAATATTTCACTACAAGCTCTCTTTGAGGTAAGGGTTTGTGTTGAGAAGTATAATGTGATTCTAATGAGCTTTGCTTTATAGGTGATTTCTTTCTTTTCTCTAATAGCTTTTAATATTCTGTTCATGTACTGAATTTTTGGAATCTTGATTATTATATGGTTTGGTGTGGATTTATTTTGGTCATGGATAATTGGAGTTCTGTATATCTCACTTAATTATATGTCAATTCTTTTTTCCTACTTGGGAAGGTTTCTGACTTTACTCCTGTGAATATGTTTTCTATGGCATTTGTACTGTCTCCTGTTTTCTCATTGACTCCAATCAATATTATGCTGTTCTCCTTCGCATCATCCTGCAGCTGTTAGACTGATTTTTCATTTTCCCTTAAAATTTTTAAGAAAAAGGTCTTTTCATGGTTAGTAACTGCAATCTTATCATCTATGTCTAATATTCTGTCTTTACTAAGAAGCAAAACTGTTCAATAAGGTACTGACAAACAAAATGGAGCAAATCATCAAAAATATTACACATGACCAAGTATGCTTCATTCCAAGGAATTCAAGGATGATGCAACATCCACAAATCACTAAATGTAATATACCATGTTAGCAGATCCAAATTAAAATAAATCACATGTTTATCTCACTAGACACATAAAAAGCATTTTATGAAGTCCAATACACATTCTTGATTAAACACTGTCTTGGTTACTTTTCTCTGATTGCTGAGACAAAATACCTGATGCCCCAAATTAAGGATGGAAAGTTTATTTATCTCACAGTTTGTGGAGGTTTCAGTACATACTTGTCTGGCTCCAAGGCAGGGTGGCACATGACAGAGGACAACAGTTCATGGCAGAGTAAGACAGCAAAGCAGCCAGAATAAAAGGGAAGAATGGCAGAGGGAAAAGCAAGTCTCTTTCCCTCCCTTATATTGTATACAAACTGCCTGTCCCAGTGTGGGTGTAACACTCACACCCCTAAACCAATCCCATGATTGCATGACAGTGTGGAGGGACATCCAGACACAAACCATACCAAACACCCTACAGAAAATGGGAATATATTTTCTTTTTTTCAATTTAATAAAAGCCATCCATGGCAAATCAACAGCCAACATCATAGTAATGCTCAAAAATGGAAAGCTTTCACTCTAAAATCAGGAAAAAGACAAGGATATCCACAATCACCACTCCAATTCAATACAGTTCAATTCAATACAGTTCTGGAAAAGTTAACCAGAGCAAATTGACAAGGGAAAGAAATAAAAGGAATAAATTTGGGAAAGAAAGAAGTTAAAGTATCATTATTTGCAGATGACATGATATTCAGAAGACCCCCAAAAGTTCAAAAATGACTTCTAGATTTAATAGCAAAATTCAGTCAACTTTCAAAAAATCAGTATATTCCTATCCACAAACTCATTGAGAGAAACATTACATGGAACTGGCAAAAAAGAACAGACTCGAGGTTCAGTGGAACAGATTAGCTGATGTAGAAACAATTCCAGACATACTCTGCCACTGTATCTTCAACTAAAGGGCCAAACACCCTCACTAGAAGAAAGATAGCCTCCTTAATTACTGGTGCTAGAAAACCTGGATTTCTACATGCTGAAGGAAAAATTAAACTCGTATCTTGCATGATGTACTGAACTAACATCAAAATAGATCAAATACCTAAATATTCAAACAGAAATACTGAATATACTGGAAGATAGAATAGGTATATCGCTTGAAGACACTGAGTGTAGGCAAAGACTTTGTGAACAAAAGCCAAACCACACAGGAAATAGCACAAAGAAAAGACAACTGGGATTTAATCTTATTAAAAGCTTTTACACAGCAAAATAAATCATCAGCTGAATGAAGAGGTAACATACAGAGTGGAAAAAAATGTTGCAAGCTGTTCCTGTGATAAAGGAATACTATCTAGAATATATAAAGAAATAAGATAAATCAGACCCTCAGAATTTAAAGACCCAATTCAAAACTGGGCATCTGAAATGAATAGACAATTCTCAGATGAGGAAATAAAAAAACACAAATAAATATATGAAAAATGTTCAACATCACTGGTCATTTGAGAGATGCAAATTAAAACAATGCTGACTGCCGAGGTTGTAGCTCAGCAGAATAAGCACTTGCCTGGGAAGCCTGAGGTCATGAGTTCGATTCCTGGTACCAAATAAATAAATAAATTAAAATAATGCTGACATTTCATCTCATTTCAGAAATAATGTCTGTTGTCAAGAAATTAACCAGCAACAAATGCTGGAAGGGTTGTGAGGAAAAAAGAACACTTCTTCAGTGTTGGTGGGAATTTAGATTTGTGCAACACTGTGGACATCAGTGTGGAGATTCCTCAAAAAACTGAAACTAGCTGTTCCATGTGACCCAGCTGTTTCCCTTCTTGGTATCTTTCTGAAAAAATTAAAATCATCAACAGTGTATGCAAACCCATATTTATAGCAGCACAGTTTGTGATAGTTAAATATTGGAAACACCCAAAATTCCTATTAACTGACAAATGGATAAAGATGTGGTTTTTTGTTTTGTTTTATTTTTTGTTTTTAGACAATTGAATACTATTCACCCATAAAGAAGCATAAATTTAAGAAATTTATGAGTAAAGGGATGCCATATTCTTAAGTAAAATAAATGAGAGAAACGTGTAAATACCACATTGTTTCTCTGGTGTGAGAAATCAAAAGTATAAATAAGGACCAAAATGTACACTAGATATTATGAGATAGAAAGAAAATACTCAATTGAGAAGGGGAACTAGGAGGAGTAAGGGGTAGAGAAAGGAAGGACAAAGAAAAAGAAAACAAGTAAAGAAGGAAAAAAGGAAAAAAATGGAAACAGAGATTTGTAAACAAGGAGGGAGTGATTGAAGGGAGATAACGGAATGGAAATGAAAAAAGAGAAATAAAGATAAGTCACCTCGAGGTACAAAATCCCTATGATGAAAGTGAAAATTACTGTTGTTTAAAATGTACCAGTAAACTTAATTAATTAAAAAAGAGAGTTCTTTGAGTTAATAGGTTTAAGAGCACCTCTGGAAAGAGGATGACTACATCTCAAAAATAAATAAATAAAAACAACAAGAAAAAAGGACAGCATCAAAACCAATAAATCTAGTGATTTGTTCTCGATAGAAACAAAAAGGTCAAGGGATTTTTTTCCTTCACCACCTTCCTTTTCTTCTTTGCTCTATTCCTTTTTAGCACCACAAAGAGTAGACAGTGTTGGGGTTTGACCTTTAAAATTACGAAAGACAACCTTGTTTTTTCTATTTCTTAGTACTGTTTACAAGTGTTGTAAAATTATGGTGTTCACAGAGAGCTGTCTCTCAAAATTTTCAGAGCATAAAAAAATAAAAAAAGGATTATCTGTCTTAGCATAGAGTCCCTGGGACTCTGTGAGAAATATCTCCCCTGCTGTTTCGGATGATTGCTGCAGATGTTTCCTAGCAAACCTTGTGCCTGGCAGTTATGTTTTGAACCAGAGTCTTTAACCTTAAATACAACTGATTGGACTAAACAAGACCTGTCAGTCAATGCAGTCACCTTGTAGGACTGTCTGTGACTTGTCTCATGAAAACTCTGATTGTCCTATTTGATAGTAGGAAAGATCAGATTGGAAATACCCTGATTCTACCACTTTGGAAATGTTTTAACCTAGTGAAGATGTTTAACCACTTCTACCTTCAATTTATTTATTTTTATTTATTTATTTATTTTTTCCTGTACCAGGAATTGAACTCACGACCTCGTGCTTGCCAGGCAAGCGCTGTGCCACTGAGCTAAATCTTCAGCCCCTTACCTTCAATTTAAAAGCAGACAAACTTCCAACGGTATGATTTCATCTATTGTAAAATATAAATAACAACAAAAATCAACTCACAGGCTTGCAAAACCTAAGAAACAACATAGTATGTCCTTAGATTTGGGGTAGTTTTCATCATAATATTCATTAAGTTGTTCCAGTGTTATTTTTTGTTGCTATTATTATTTTTCCTAGCAATTGATTGTGTGCTCCTCTCATTTCCAATAACATCTTAGAATGTTCATTCTAATTCCATTTTAAAAATTTTTGTCTGCTCAAACATTCTTAAGGCAAGAATTCCCCACACATCTCCTGCATGTGAGCATATATAGATACTCTGCTTTTGATTTCCTTCTATATCTTGGTACTTCCTACACTTTTCTTATTCTCTACTATTTTTTTCAGAAATCAACTCTGTCTCTAGACCTTCACCAACTTCTGGCCTTGGATGGGGAGTTCATCTTGCAATCTACCCCAGCCCACTGGGACATTTTCTCTGGGTGGAATTTTCACATTACATTGCCTTCGGTTCTTTTCATGACACAGACAGGGATGACACACACAGCTATAGAAGTTGTGCCCCAAATGGAATCTTGTGACAAGGGTGAAGTTGTTCTACTACAGCCCTGGTTACTGGGCAATGTTCCTTAATAGAAGGCAATGCTCATGGGTCTAATGAACACAAGGTTAACAAATTGCCTACTTGGAGGTGTTACACTTTCTGATTAATTAAAAGCCATAAGGAGCACCCTTTATGATTTGATGCACTTACCATGGTCACCCAGACCATCTCCCCTTTAGCATATGAATTCCTTGATGGTCAAGCTCACCTTCATCTAAAATGCATTTGTTTTATATGCATTCTTACAAGCATCAGCAAATATTTACTGAGAAAGTCCTTTCCCTAGATTCTGAATCCCTATCCCTTGTTCCTCACATATGAGTAATATAAATAGACTGCAGTTTCTAAATGCACGAGCTAGTTGTGATTTTGTTTTTATGAATAAATTTGAGATGAATATGAATAAATAGCAGACTTGACAATGATATTTTCTTTTGTTTTCTACTCAATGTTTTATTTCCTGCAACTCACTAAAGCTTTGGTATCAATATTCTTTAAGTATGATGTTAAATGATAATAGATGAAGCTAGCTCATTAAGATACTGTCAAAAATAATTATATTTACTGTATATAGTCATCCAAGCATCCATTTTTAATATTTATGTGCAACTAATATATGCATGGCTTAAGGTTAAATGTTAGGGATATTCAGGTGTTGGACTTAAGGTATGAGCTCTGTAAAATTAAAAAAAATGAGCATTTCAAAGTACAGAAATAATATAGCTTTAAAAAAATGAATTTAACCTGTAATAAGCAATGGTGATGACAAATCAAAGAAAAAATAATAATTTATACAACTGTAATTTGAAGCATCTCTAAGTTCTGTTTTAAGGGAAAGATAAGTTTACTCTAGGATTATAAACACTAAACCTTTGATGAAAAACCTATAGGAAGGGAGAGAATTAACAATTAAATTGTTAATTAACAATTAAACAAAAATTGTGTTTGGAGGAAAAGTCATGTTTTGGTGACAGGTATGTCTATGCTAACATCAAAGTGAGTATTTTCCTTAAGGAAGATGGTATTTGTAGAGAGCCCCCAAATCTCAAATGTCTGAAGTTTCTTGTGAGGTAGAAGCTGGAGACAGATTGGAATTGAGGGGAAGGGATGGAAAATGTAAGGCATGCTCTGTCAAAAGAAAATAATCTTTAACCTAAGTCATATTTGGAATTGTATTTGAAGACCAGTGTCTTGGTTACTTTTCTCTTGTTGCTGGGACAAAATACCTGATGCCCAAAATTAAGGAAGGAAAGGTTTATTTCACTTACAGTTTGTGGAGGTTTTAGTCCATACTTGGCAGGTTACAAGGCAGAGTGGCACATGGCAGAGGGCTACAGCTCATGGCAGCAGAACACAGCAAAAGCAACAAGCACACAAGGGAGGAATGGCCGCAAGCAGCCTCTTCCTCTCCCTTACATATGCAAACTCTCCACCCCAGGGCAGGTGTAGCTCTCATACCCATAATCAATCAAACTCTGAAAGCCTGCCCCATGACCGCAGGAGGCTTTGGGGGGACACCCAGAGGCAAACCATAATAACCAGCTTTAAATCTGTTGCATTCTGTGAAAAAAACATTTAAAATTTCAGAGCATA
The DNA here is from genome assembly GCF_000276665.1 of Chinchilla lanigera. NCBI lineage: Eukaryota > Metazoa > Chordata > Mammalia > Rodentia > Chinchillidae > Chinchilla > Chinchilla lanigera. The sequence goes on along the minus strand of NW_004955433.1, from coordinate 21,239,683 downwards.
TGTAATATTTTTTAAATGTGTAAGGGAAAATAATATATATGACTTTAAGATGAAGTTTTTGCCAATTCCTGTCTTAAAAGCTGTTTAGATGGGTGAGGTGAACTTACACGAGGTAAGGAGAGAGATGAAGATCAGGTTTGCATTTTAAAGGTCATTAATTCCTACACAGCGGCACCTATTACTCGTAACATCCCTGGGAAACTTGCTTTGTGATCCTAGTAAGTGGTTGCTGAAAAATGCCTTTATTGGGGTAGCGACTGTGGCGCAGTGGTAGAGCACTTGCCTAGCTTCTGTGAGGCTGAGGGTTAAGTCCTCTGTACTGACAAACAAAAGTGCTTGCTTCAGAGCCACTCATGGAATTTGGAAAAGGGATAGCTTGAGAAAGCACTTGAGAGACAGTGCACTCATGAGAGAGGAGTCCACCCGCACAAACATCCTGACGTCAAAGGAGAGGCTGATTGATGTGCTGATGTCATCTCCTCATCAAAGAAGAGGCTGATTGATGTGCTGCATTGTGAAACAAATTTTCCTTTGTACTTGCTGTATATGCAAAGTGTGTCTCTCTTAAAGGAGAAGATGGCCATTTGCAATATTACAAACAACAAGAATTGACCTGCCACTTAGTGGAAGAGTTACTCATTTGTAGATTATGGATTTTCTTATTGATGTGATACATATTCAGTAATCATATGCTATGGCACCTGATATACAAATACCTACTGATTAGTGCTTTGTTGGCCTGGGAGATGTTGTCCTTGTCATTCAATTCAGGTCAGTGTAAGTTTTCAACATGCACATTCCAACAATCCCCATACTCTTAAAAAAAAAACAAACAAAAAAACCCACATAACCCATTAAAATTAATGACAGCTATGCTTACATAGAAAAGGGAGACACCATCACTCACTCTGCACAGGAAAGGACATAAGACAAGTTTGATTGGTTATATTAAGACATAAGCACTTACTTTCCCATTTATAAAATTAACAGTGTTATCAAATCCTAATTTAAAATTAATTAACTGTCACTCATGGAACATTCTCATTTTATGTATTTCAACTTTTCACTGTAGGTACTATGAACAGTTGCATCACAGAGAATATAATGACAAACAACAAAATATGAGAATGGTTTCATAGAATTCTCAAGTCTCAGAATCTTTATAATGGGCAATTATGGGCTAAATATTTCATTTTGATCAATAACATATTGCATTCATCATTATTACTGAATCAAAACTGGCTTCAATTAATGATAAGGCTGAGACAGACTGTCTTAGTCAAGACTGCACCATACGGGAAGTGGTACACTGAAAAGTGGACTGACAAAAGTTTGTTTATGTGTTCAAATCCTGTACTTTTCTACCAGCTGAAATATATGTACAGAAAATTTTATAAAACATACCAAACTCCATGGAAGTCTGCAAAATCAAAAGTGTTTTACTGTGCAAAGTGGAAAAGAATATATTTATTCTCCAGTGTCAAAGAAACATTTTAATTTAACAGTAATAACTTAGAAACAAAGTTTCCTTAAAATGAGATATTAGTGAC
>NW_004955433.1:21218133-21233133 GCF_000276665.1 Chinchilla lanigera | reverse complement strand
CAGAGGGATCTCGGACATGCGTTGTGCAAAAGGAGCAAGGTTGAGTGGTTTATTTTTTTAACTTTTAAAAAGCTTTTGTAAATTTATTTTTAAATGGATATATAAAACTAAAAATCATACATAATAATGAAGTAGCCTGTAATGTTTTGAGATAGGCATACATTACATGATTTTTTTTATTTTAAAGAGAATAAAAACAATAAAAATGATACAGAATTTCAAAGCAAGGTGACAGGAAATTAACAATGGCTGTTATATTGCATTTTGTTATCTTCACATTAGTAGTTCAGATTAACAGATATAGGCTTGCAAAGTTTGTCAAATAATATAAGCACTAACTGTTCCTTTTAATAGACCAATAGTAGTTAATAGTACAGTTATTTTAGCTACCTTGTGCTTGTGTATGTGTGTATATATATTTTTTCATTATTTTTTCATTCTTTTTCCTATTCAATATTTCATATGCAATATTTAATATTCATTTGAATATTTCATATTCAATATTTTCATATATTTCCATTCTTTCATTTTTCCTTTCCCCCATCCCAGTTGTTAGTTGTTCTTTCCTTTTGAGCAGTTCCTTTCTCTTTCACAATATCTATTGTACCTTTTGGATTTTATTTACTCTTTCAGTTTCTTACACTAGGGACACAATACATATTTGGGCCTGATCTATTTCACTTACAAGCATGGTCAATGAAAAAGTAGGTTGAGAGTGTTGTAAGAAGAGATTAAGCAGCCGGGTGTGGTGGCGCATACCTGTAATCCCAGCACTTGGGAGACTGAGGCAGGAGAATCCTTGCAAGTTCCAGACCAGCTTGGGCTACAAAGTGAGCTCAAGGCTGGCCTGAACTGCATAGCAAGACCCTGTCTCAAAAAGACCAAAAACAAACAAACAACAACAACAACAAAAAAAAAAAAAACAAAGAGATTAAGCATTTTTGAAAGGGTGCTGTAAAAGAAAATGTTTGCTGGGCCTTGTGTCACATAAACAAGAGTGATAAAAGTCCAGGCTGGGAAGTATTTTAACATATGACTGTTTTTGTAGTACAAGTGAAATGTTTGGGAAAAAATCAAAATATTGATAGCATGATAAGTGTATAAGATGATATTACTTATACTTTGTAGTATTTGATACTTTCCAAGTTTTTTAGGCTGGGACTATAGGTCAGTAGCACACCACCTACCTGGCAAGCGCAAGGTCCTGAGTTTGATTTCTGGTACCAAATTTTCTATATCAAGCAATATTTTTCTACTCTACTGTATTGATATTGGTAAAATATTGATTTTTGAATTTATAATACATTTTAAACTGATAGAAATAACAATTAGATATTTATGTGATATTTGATACAGCCATCTTCTCAAACATTTATCATTTTCTTATGGTCAATACTTTAAAAATTCTTTCTTCCAGCTTTTTCATACAATAGGTGATCAAAATATGTAGTGAATGTTAAATTTAAAACATATATTAGGGTAAAAATATATTGTCATTGGTCCCCCTTGAGACACTCCCCCTCCCTTATTCTGTTGTTCTTTTCATTTTCTGAAACCATATAAAAGTCTTCTTTCATGAGTGACTTCATAACAAAAATATATCTTTCTGGTAAATATATAGTGAATGCTGCTGCTAGGTGCCATCTAACAGAAAGACACATCATAAAAATATTACAGTGCATCTGCACCTACCTTATTCACTTCGTATGGCACCATGAAGCTTCTGGAATTCCCCAAAGTTAAAATGGCCATGAAAGGTAAACTTTTGAATCAATTCAGGGCACTGAGGTAGTCACAGCAGTGTTGTATGTACAGTACATTATTGCAAGTATTGATGAAAAATACTGTAATATATTACACCTGTTATGTAGGGTAATGATGCAAATTGAATGGGACTACAAATTAAATTCACTTACAGGATATTTGTGTGCCTACTATGTATTATGCACTGCACATTTTAAAAACTAGGGAGAGATAAGATTTGGTGCATTCAGTGGTTTTGCTTGTTCGTTTATTTGTTTGTTTTAAAGGAACACAAGTGGTTTTAAGAGTGAAATTAGGGGTGCTGAGGATTTAGCTCAGCGGCACAGTGCCTGCCTAGCAAGCACAGTGTCGTGAGTTCGATTCCCAGTACTGGAAAAAAAAACAAAAAAGAAAACCAAAAAAAAAAAAAGAGTGAAATTAGGTTGCATGAACATACCAAAGAAGATCTCTCACTCCAGAAGAGAATTTCAGTGGGAATGTAATAGAAGAAGACCCATGGCCCAGGGTATACTTTGAACAACAGCTGAGAATTCAGTGAGAGAATGCAGAATACGCAGAGGCAGAGTTGAAAAGGAATGTTTGGGGAAAGCAGAAGTCATTCTCTGTTGTAACACAAGTTAAAATTTATGAGCAGCCATCATTAAGGGAACTGTATGGACTCTTCAGAATTCAGCTCTAGGGACAGTGTAGATTTTATTTAAAACTGAATTGCTGGACAAGTAGCTTTCATGGTGAGAAAGGAAGAGTTAGTTTACCATGGAATAAGGTGCAGGGGAGTATGGAACATTTCCTAAGAGGGAAGGGTAGGGAAAAACTCATATATAATAGCTACCAACTGGAAAACACGAGCCCGAGACCCAGAGTGGGAAGGTGAAGCTCAATCTCTAGCTGGTTAGGGTTTTCATTTCTAAATTGAAAGCAAAACTTAATGATCATCTGCTATTTTTTAGTTTTCCCTGAAAGTTTTCCTTTTAGAAATTCATTTCAGTGAATACATGTAAAGCTGTTGTGGCAACTGCTCATGTAACTCAGTCGACAAAAGCAGAGGCATTGGTCAGATTGACCAAGTAGAAGAGAATTCTCTGAAGCAAAATGATTCACGGAGGTGGGGATGGTCAGGTATTATACCCACAGGAATTGTGATGCCTTGCCAGAGTATTTAAGAACATAAAGGAAGAGGAAGTGAGCTCTAAAGATGAAGAAAACCTTCAATTGTTGGAAAGATCCTGGAGCTACATGGGAAATATTTTTCTTAAGAATGAAGCAAGTGGAGAAAAAGGTAAAATTATATTGAGGAGGTCAAAGAAAGACAGGGTAAGGAAAATAAAGTTTGCGAGAAAGATGAGGAGAGTAAGTGGGAGAAAAGGAGGAAGATACAAAATGAGGAAGCTTCAGAGCATTGATTAATTACCCCACATTAACTGGGTCTGACTCCAGCAGCCCCTACTGAATCTCAGCATGGAAAGATCTGATACAATCATTTTCAAGACTAAACATGCATTAGAGATATCTTGTACAGAGATGAGATGAAAGAAGTTATGGAGGGGCAAAATGAGAACCAGAAAAATAGAATAAAGAAAGGGGCAAAGAAAACAGAGATTAATGCAGTGTGGTAAAACAAGAAAAGTAGGCATACATTAAATACTGGAGTGGAGTGAGGTTAAATGTGACTTGGAAACACAGCAGGTTATGTCAAGATGGAATTCTTGGCAAAAAGATCCTTGAAGGACAAGTGAGAAAGCTCATCCTAGAAAGCAGAGGCTAATCTCTACGGTAAGTCAATTTTCTTCAAGATATGTTTCTTTTACCATGAGCCTTCTATTCTTCCAAAAGCTTTCACTGGTACATCTAGAGAACCTCATCTTCTTATTTTATGCTAAAGAAAATCACTCATCATTATATTTAATCATATTTATGACTGTATTGGTCAGCTTTTCATTGCTGGGACCAAATACCCAACATATACAATTTAAACAAGGAAGAGGGTTTTTTTGTTACAATTTCAGAGGGTTCAGTCAATAGTTCGATGGCCTGGCTGGCTCCAAAGCAGAAACATCATGGTGGAAAGTGTGGCAGAACAAAGATGCTCAAGGCATGACAGGTGGAAAGCAGAGCAACAGAAAAAATAATGCCAGAGAGGAAGTGGCCAGGAACCACATGAAAGACCCAAAGTCATGCTCTCTGATCTACCCAGACAAATCTGGAAGAGTATTTTACTGTTTCCCCATGCAGCTCTCAGACCAATCAAGTTGACAATCCAATTTAACTGTTACTCTAGCATACTATTTTCACAAAGGAGCATAAACAAGGAGACAATAAAAAATTGCAGCCAGACATGGTGGCACATGCCTATAATCCCTGCACTCAGGAGGCTGAGACAAGAGAATCATTGTGAGTTTGATACCAGCCTGGGCTACAAAGTGAGCTCAAGGCCAGCTTGAGCTACATATCAAGATCCTGTCTCAAAAAAGACACACAAAAAAAAAAACAGGAAAAAATTGCATGGAACTTTTATTATATGACTTATAACTGAACCTATTTGTTCACTACATCACCAGGAGAAACCTGGCAAAAAGCTGTCCATAGCTAACCTGGATCTGCTCTTTCAAGGTTTCTCACCAGACTGCAATCAAAGTCTCATCTACAGCTCACATATAAGCTAGAAACTCAACTGGGGAAGCGTATGCTTGCAAGTTCATCTGATTGTTGGCAGGGTTAGTTCCTTGTATGCTGTCAGACTAAAGATCCCATTCCTTCCCTTCATCTCAATTTCTTGTAGCATGAGCTGCTTCATAGGGGAGCTCGTGGCATAGCAGTTTGATTCTCCGATTGCATTCAGCAGAGAGTATCTGTACGAAGAAGATGCTGGTAAGGTGAAAGTTGTAATAGCATGTACCGTAGTTACAGAGTGACAAACATCTATTTTGCCATTTTCCTTTGGTGAGAAGAACTTAAAAATCCCCATCCACACTCAAGGAAGGGAGATTTCACAGAGGCATAACACAGAGGAAAGGATTATTGGCAGCTTCCTTAGCATGTGTCTCTATGGTCTTCAGACTTAGAAGCATAAAATCCAGTTAGAATTTTCTAGAATATCTTAATTAGTAAGTATGTCCAATGAACATTGCAAAGAGTGTACGCAAAAAAATATTACACCACATGGGCAGCATCTGTTTTGCTTCAATAATTTTACTTATAAGTGTACTTTATATATGTATGTATTCAAATTATGCCATGAATTATTCTAGAATTCCAGAAAGAAAAAAATTGGATTTGTGCAACTACCTTGGATCAAATATTTTTTGCCTCATTAATTTGCTGTGCAGTTCATACAGTTATTCCATCTTACTCAGGATTATGGAGGCTTTGATTGAGGAAAAAATTACATATAACTGGTGAAAGTTAAGCTGGCTTTGGAGTAAATTAAACATATGCATTATTTACTATTATAATTTCACTAATATCTTTTGTTATCTCAGCAATGCTTCCATAGAGTTGGAACAATATCATCTTACAGTATTTTGTGATGATACACTGAGAAAAAGGGACACAAAGCAGTTAGCATCGAATTTCACACCTTGTAAAAACCTAGTTAAATTAGCTTGCATTATTATTAAGCTCAGTTCCTATGCTAACCAGGAGATGTGCAGCTATCAACACTCTTTCTGTCTTATTACAATCTTTCTATTACATGCATCTTTGATAATCCTAAAATAGATTTACTCCATCTATAACTTAGAAGTACAAAAAGAAGATGGAAAGGGTTGAAAACAAAAATGGCAACCATAACCATAATATCATTGAGTCAGAACAGAACACATTTTATCTGAATGTAGGGCACTATTTCCCCAGCTTGAGTGTTCAGCGTAATCACTATTCTCGTCCATTAAGAAACAGACTGCCAGAGCCCACTCACCCAAGTTTCTGAAAGTTTCAGTAAGCTTCCTGTGGGAACTGAGAATTTGCATGTTTAAGTTTTCCTGTGGGGTTGATGCTGCTGGTCTAGCTACTGGGGTTTTGGTAACGACTGATCTCAGACATTGAAGCCACAGTATGCTGCCCCACTAACTGAGCCAGTGTAAAGCGGCATCCATTGCAGGTTTCTTGCTAACGCTATGAGCAGATGTGGCTTGCTGGTGAACTGCTTATGACTCTTTCCTATGACTACTATTGTTCGGAAACATGAATTCTTCCAGGCTAGGAGAGTCAAATCAGCTTTCAGTACACTTGTGTAAACATGTGCAAACTGAGGAAATTCTCATGAAAGATGTCCAGTACTGTCTGTCGATTTCCCCTAAACAAGTAACTGACCGATAAAAATTACATGAGTACACGCTACCAATGATCAGTTATAACTTGGTTACATAGATGGAGTCAATAGAAATTGAATCTAGTTTATGGAGAAATTAATTCTTAGGTCTCTGTAGAAAGCAGGCCAGATGTACTTTATTAGATTTGGCTTTTACTCAGCATGTTGCCATGAGAATCCCAAGTTTTTTCTCTAACACCCAACTGTTATTTCAAACTGTCCTTGAACGTTTAGTTACATGACACATACATGAAACACTTGTACCCAGTGAACACTTTAAAGCTTCACTTTTCAATAGCATATGCTTATTTTTCTTACGCTATAACCCCTGTTTAGCAATGCTATTCAAAGGCTATGGTCCTCTGAGGGAAGTGGTTCTTATTAAACATTAAAAACCAAAGTTACTTTGTATATATCATCTCTAGCCCATAAAATCATTTTCAGTTGCTTCTTTATTTTATTTCTTATTGTTACATATAGAATCATATATTCTGATGACCAACTATCCGGGCAGAATCTATTTTTGAGAAAAATACTTTCTAGATTTTTGAGCAATTATAAAGCATCTTTTCTTATGAATTAGTTTCCAGTACTCTTAGAAAGAAACATAAAAGTTGCCAGAAACATTGATATAAATATAAGGTTAGTAGGAATTATAATATCCTAATATATATGTGTATATATATATATATACATGTATAATATTTCCTTTACAGAGAAAGGGAATGAAATGTAATAAAAACAAAGATTATTTTATGATATATTTATTTCTGCATTTTTTACCATTTTATCACTGTAGACTTATGTTTCAGCAAATGCTCAAAATAGTGTAAAATTATGGAATATTTTTTTTTTAAAAATGAAGGAATGAGCTACTGGTCTTAAAATTTGAGATGATCAGTTGTCTTCAAACATTTTTGAAAAGATAATATACATCCTTGGACTTTTAAGATATTTGTTTTCACCATGGTTTTTCTTGGAATAGCTATTACTTTCCTCTATACTTAAAATCATCCTGGGTACCAAGGTCACTAACGGTGAGCACCAGTGTCCTGGCCCCCAGAGTGCTAGCAGCTGAGTGGGAGAGACAGACTCGAATCCAGTCATCACGAAATACACCATCTACACTGAAATGAGCATTCACGTGTTGTTGGAGTGCAGATTTAGGCCTGTAAGTCTTGGATACTATTCCTGAAGAGTCTGCTGCAGGAAGACTTAGAGTTAAAAGTAGGCAACAGGGAGAGAAAAATGTTTGCAGATAGAATAAGAGCTTTAAAAGTTTAGTGATACACTGAATACAGTCCTTTAAGTACTGATACAACTTTGTTTTCCAACTTGATATAAACACAACTATATTATAACATAGAGTGCAGCTTGAGTACCTGCGTTTATTAATTTTATAAATCATATAGCATAAGGATTTTTTCCACTGTGTCATAGGGCACCATTACCCCTGCAAAGATAGGAGTCATACCTTGATAAAATGAAAAGGTGCTTTGTGGCTGCATTGGTCCAGCTCTTTCAGTGTCAGCTGTTGATTAAACTAGTAGATTAAACAGACATAGTAGGTGCTTGGAAGTTAAATTCTTAATCTTGTCCTTCTACATGGGAAACATTCTCATGCTACCTCATGAACCTGTGCTCCCCCCGACTTAGGCAGCTTGATTTATGTTCTCAGCTAAGAAGCTAGAGGAGAAGAAATTGCTAATGACAGCACATAGGAGAATGTCCACATGGTACTTATTATAATGGTCAGCATGCAGACCTCCAGACCACTGTTATTGACCTGATCATAGCCATGTGTACCACTGGGAGGCTGTGCTCACACTTCTATTCCATAAATTTATCAGACCAAGAAATTTATCACTGCCTTGAGACAAGCTCATGATGGAATGGCTGGTTGAGTTAGTGCCACAGCTTTTTCGATTTATTTCCAATCAGTGTTGGAGGAACCAAGGCTGTGTAATGTGTCCATTTTTATTCAGTCCATGTTACTAAGACCATATAATAATGCTTCTGGAGGAGAGTGTGTTGAGCTTTTAGCAAACCCTCAAAGGACTGGTGGGAGAGGTCTGCACACTAGCTTATGGAACATAGGCATTAACTCAAGATTCTTTCAGAGAGATGCAAACTAATCAATAGGTTTGGGGCACTAACAGCTGGTGAAATCATGGTAGAAGTTTTTAGAACTTATTGTAGACATTTTAGATAGAAATTTCAGTGTAACAAAGTTGTTGAAGATTTACTTAAAATAATTTAATTTTAGACAAGTAATTCTACTTGCAAGTAATCTTCCCCATTCAGAAAAAAATGTGGATAGTGTATTTTCATCTGATAATATAGTTTATAACCTCAAATATGATTTTAGTGCATTAGCCTTTGGCTACAAGAGAAGAAGAAAACAGCTAGAACATGGAGGTATAGAGCAGTGGTTAGGAGTGTATATATTGCTTGCAGTTGGACTGTCTCTGCCTAAATTAAGGCTTTCATGTACAGAAAGTTTTTATCCAGATCTGCAGTTTCCATACTTATTAAGGAGAATAACACCACATATCTCAAAACCTGGCCACGAGAATGAAGAAAACATTATATAGAAGGTGCTTAGAACACTTTCTAACACAATTCTCAGCAGTGTCCATCCCTTACATTAAGATGGAATTTGACTTGTTTTGTGAATAAAGACCGTTCTCTGCAACCAGCGTAACAAACCACTGGTGTTTGGGGAAGTGAAGAAAGAATGATCAGAGTCATCGACACACTTGGAATGCCTGGCTCTTTCACACTGTGTGATACAAACTATCCCAGCATCCAACTGTATATATTGGCCCACGTAAAGTGATTACTTAGTACTACACATTTTAGAAAAGAGCTATTGAAGGATGTCACTTAAGGGAGAGATAGGTTTCATTTCCTTATTGCAGAAAGATTGTTCTGACAGCATCAGGAACATGGCTCACCTCATTTTAAATATGATCCAAGGTAGTGATAATAGAGATGGAGGAGAGACAGTTTCAAAAATGTTAAGATAATAGAATACTTTGGATTTGGTGGCTAATTAAGTCAACTTTCGATTGCTATGGCAAAATACTTGACATAAACAAGTTACAAGAAGGAAAGATTTATTTTGGCTTATGCTTAGGATGACATAAGCCCCCAGTCAGCTGGCTCCATTGCCCGTAGGCCCCTGACAAGACAGAACATTATGGCTGGGAGTTCACTATGGAGCAGAGTGGGTCACCGCATGGTGGCCAGCAAGTGGAAAGACAGAGGAGGAGACTGATGTCCCACAGGCCGAGCCCCAGGGAGCCGCTGATTCCAAGGCGGCCTCAGCACCTGATGTGTCTACCACCTCCCAGCAGCTCCATCTTTTGGGGACCAAGCCTTCAACATGTGAGCTGTGGAAGGACATTTAAGATCCAAAGCACAATATTTGGCTTTGCAGAATAATTCTTCTTCTGATATTTCAGGTTTAAGTTTTATTTCTTCATAGTTACGTCCTTCCATGCTAGCACTGATCTACAGTTGCACTCTCAGGATGACATCGGAAGGATTTCTAGGGTGAGAGAGCCTCTGTGAAAGAGGTGGAGAGATGGGGAAGGAGAGAGGAAAGAGAGAGGGAGGGAGAGACGGGGAGAGAGAGAGGAGGGGACAGGGAACAGGGCACAGGAGAGAGGGGAGAGAGTAGAGGGGAGAGGGAACATGGGAGAGGGGAGAGGGAAGAGGAGAAGGAGGACAGGGGACAGGGGACAGGGGACAAGGGACAAGGGAGTAGGGAGGGAAAGGCCAATTGGCAGATAAAGAGGAATGAACGAGGAAGACATATAGGATAGAATCTTCTTGGGCTCAGAATATACCAACAACAAGATAACACACCTGGCAGGGATCTCTTTGGCATTTCTACCTGTCTTGGGAATTTAAATACACACTAGAATAACCTACCTTAGGAGGATATACCAATTACCTTGGAAGGGCTTAGGATGGAGATGTTGGGCTTCAGGTTGTCTACTTGAGCTAAAACAATCCCATTAAACCTGATTCAAGAAATACATCTCTGGTTCTGTTTACAGCTGAAAGCATAACAGCAGTGCATTTAAGGAGGAGTGAGCATTTTTGCAAGGTTTATAAAGATGAAAATACTTAGCAGAATCTACAAGGGCTGGCCCCTGGCTAGCATCAGTTCACCTTCCATGGATGACCTGCCGCCATCTTGCCCTCCACCTCCATTACATGATGTCATTGTGGGGCCCTTGAGGAAGCACTTTCCTTACTTTTCTTTCACTTGAAAGCTGCTCTTCATCTCACACTTCTCACTTTGGCTTGAGGGAGAGGGATCTGTTCTGGCACCTCATAGAGGTCAGCCGTAGAAGCTGATCTCTGAGCATGGGAATGCTCCTCATTCTGATAAAATGTATTTCCTTTCTCTTTCATGGGTTTTGAGTTGTAATGAAGAGATATTTGATTAACTTTTTTCAGCTAAAGTATACACTACACAGGAACAGGCTCTGGGCTTGTTGTTACATGTCACTAATTCCCCTCTGTGACACGAAAAGCCTGGGATATTCTAAATGCTGACACTACTCAGTACAAGGATAAATGGATAAATTGGCAATGTAACATTTAATTTTTACATTTTCTTCATAAAAGAAGTATTATTGCCATCTCTATATATGAGGAAAGAAGCTCCACAGAGATTACATTAAACTTGCTGAGTCAATTTATTGGATTTGTTTCATACACATGATATAACCTGAGCTCTTTTCTGTGTCTGTTTTACTTCTCGTATAGATAAGGTGGATTCAACACAGTGCATATAAATTTCAGAAGGGAAGTCCTCATTGCTGTGATATTTTCATTCTCAAATCCTTGGTAATTTATTTATGAAAATCACATGGACTATATAATGTTGAAAGGAAGATCAAGCATCACAAGGGAAGAAAGAAAAACCAAATTGCGAATCCCCATAGTGGCATCTAGTTATTGTTTTCTGAGAAAAACAGACAACTGAAAAGAACCTAGAATCCACACCCCCAAAACTTCCATTTCTCAAGGCATTTTAAGTATCTCAGAAGGGCCGAAGTCAGTGAGACCTATCAAAATTTCTTGAAAGAAGCACTCTATAAGCTGATAACTGAAAGCAGTAAGTAATAGGTAGAGGAAAAAAGACAAGGGTTTTGCATACTTTCATTGGAAAGAAAGGAATATGCTGATGTAACCATGAAGTGTTGACTCATCTTTAATCTGTTTGCTCATATTTTGAACATGTATTCTTGCTTTATACATATTATCCAATTTAAATTTCTGAGTGCTTGTCATATATTAACGGCTTCTAGACCCATGGAGAAACAAAGGTGAATAAAAGATGGTTGCTGGACTCAGGTTTTGCTAGACTGAGGCAAGGAATGCTTCAAGTAGAGATATCTTATATTAGGGAATCATGACCATGATATTGGTACATTTTCAGTATTACAGAACTGCATTGAAAATGGTCATAGGGTCCATTAGTTATAGTGTCTTGACATTTTTTCTTCTCTCACACAAAAAATAGTTACTATCAACTTCAAGAAGATAACATTTACTAATTTGTTGCTTTTTAGCCGAATCAGATTTGTTGACATGTTTGAAATGGGGCATGGTTATAACTTGTTTTTTAGGTTTTATCAACCAATTTCAGATTGTAAGAGAAAGCTGTAGGTAAATTCAGTGCAAAGTTACTCTTCGTTATGTTGTCTTGCTTACCACTTCAAAGGTGACTCCCTAGGATATTCCTCAGTGTCACCAGGCGTGTCATGCACTTTATTGTACCATGTTCATGGGGCAAAATCATGTCAGAGATGTGAATTTTGAGTACGCAGGGCTTTTGTGACACAACCAGTAATACGTATGGAAGCTCAACAGGTGAAAACCGCCTTATCACATCAAGGGTTAAGTGTGCTGTCCCCAGAAGCAGAGAAATGAAGATCTGTTTCTGAGGGCACAGAGGAGCTGGCCTGGTCACTCAGGGAATGAGAAAATGAAGGTTCCATTTAGTTGGCACATCCGTCTTCTGGAGCACAGGTCAGTGGAGATGCAATAGAGGAAAGCCAGGCAGAGGCTTTGGTGGATTTCTCCTGCTATTTCACGAGTGACCTCATTTGACTCTCCTCCCTGCTGCTGACACGTCCTTTCCTGTAAAATTACATGTAGTGCTAAATAAATGGGTCTCTTCAGAGTCACTTAGCAGAACTAATCAGCACACCAGCCTGGTTTCAAAATGGAAGGCCCATTCCTCGGTGGAGGAGGGTGATTACCTCCCTATCCTCCATCAGAGTTGGGGTCACCTGCAACTTGGAAGGAATTGATGCTCTGTGCCTTCATTCAAGGCTAGAAATTGTCCCCCTGTCACACTGAAAGCTCATTCTTCCACCTTAAAACTCATTTTCTTTCATAAAAGAATGCCTTCCTTTCAGACGTTTTATACACTGGCTAGAAATTGTTTTCAGCCCTCGTGCACATAAAAAGTTAACGTTGTCTCTGTGGCTGCCAGGGGCAGTGTTCTTGTGCAGGGCAAATTGCAGGTGGTGGGAAGACAGCTCGCAAGAAACTCATGCTTTAATGAACCTTCATTTGATAATCGAATCTCATTTCTAGTCAGTGGAAAAATAGAGACACTCAGCTCTCCACCCACAGTAATTAAGGCTCATAAACTAGTGATGACAGTTTAGGCATGGACTGGGAAAGGAAATACAGGGAACCTAATAGCTTTCACTGTGGTTTGCAAACATTAAAGTTTTCCCAATTAAAAAAAAAAAAAAGATCTTTAAAGTAAATCTTCCTTTTTAAAGATGCATTAGAGGGTCTCTATAATATTAGTTTTTGACATCTAATCCCAAGAATTACAGTGTATCAAGGAGCAGATAGACTAATAGGATGGCCAATCAGATTTCTTCCCAATTATTTATAGAGTCCCCTTTTGCAACCCTACTATGAGGTGTGATCATGTTTTATTCCCACATACAAACTGAGGGCTTAGAGGTGTCATGCCCATTTTACAGCTGATGAGACTGAGGCTCAGAAGGGGTAAATGGTTTTTTGCCAAAAGGATAAACATGGTCAAACTTGAAAATGAACATGGGGATAAGATTTTCTAGTTTCAAGCCATTTGAATCAACTAATAGTCATGAGGTTTTGAAGCTGATTCTCTGATCTTTGTGTATTATATAGATATTGTATCTGCTCAACCTTAGCAACGGAAGAAACTCTCCAGAAGAAACGTTGATCTTGCTCTGTGTAAGAGGAAGGCTATAGCACAGCTTTAGGTCATAGCCACACATTCTTTTAAAAAACAGGGAAAGTGCGGACTGGTAGTAAGACATTCTCCTCCTTATTTCTGCCGACCAACTTTGTGAAAATTGTCTTTATTACTAAATAAATCCAGGCATTAGCATTTTAAAACTTAAAATAGGATATAGATAAATACGTAGACAGGTAGTCAGATAGATAGATATTTCCCCCCAGAAAATGAGTTTCCATAGTGAAATTTTAACTAAATTTTGGGCATGGATTCAGATTAATGTCTTAACAAGGTTCACCTGTGAGAATCACAGACAAGTCTGAGATTCGATTTTTATGAAGCGGTTTTCAAATCAGCTCCTGTCCACGCAACTGACTACTTGTGCAAGAATCCGAATGATTTCATAGGAGCACAGAGTCTTAAGCTAATTTCTCAGATTCCTTTAAGCAGCCATAAATGTAAAATAAAGTGAGAGCTATAAAGCACAAGATAACAATATGACTTTCAAAAGCCATAAAGTTTTTTAAAAAGACAACAATAAAAAGCCAAGCACTATATATTTAGTGCCATAAGTATAAAATAAAGCATATTTATTAAAGGGTATCTATTTCTTATGCATTCATATCATTAAGGATTTGTAAGGATATAGGTAGGTATAGATATCTATATATAGATAGATAGCTATAGAAATACAGATAGATGATAGAGAGAGAGAGAGAGAGAAAGAGAGAAAGAAAGAGAGAGTGAGAGATCAACTGCTCTAAAAATATTCACTTTGTAATCCTGAATGACAAATTCAGAGGACTGAGGATACTTGGCATGGAAGGGCCGTGAAAAACATCAATGAAATCAAGTTGATTCATTTCCTAGAAATCTTGTAGGGATCTGACTCAAACCACAGGAATAATTTTAAGTACCAATTTTACAGAATATATGGGTGACATGAGAGTTTGTTGGATAAATAATGTTTTTACATATCATACTATGGCTTAAAATGAATAACAGGGTATATATGCACATGCTCAGCAGTCTCATATCTTTTTGTTCCTTGATGTGACTGACAGTAATATGCAGTTATTGATCTGGAGGTGAAGATGAAGATCTAACAGAAATTTTCTTTCTTTTTTTTTTGGTTTTTCTCTGGTACCGGAAACCGAACTCACAACCTTGCACATGCCAGGCAGGCACTTTTGCCGCTGAGCTAAATCCCCAGCCCCCTAACAGATATTTTCTGAAGCTTTCTCCCAAGACATACCTTCATGAAGAGGGGAAAAAAGTTGTCTATTGTTTTTTCTATTTTGTATTATTTCACTTTTTAACATTTGCAATGAAGCTGTCATAAAGTCTTTTTAAGATGAAGGATGAGTTTTATGGGGCAAAATAACAATGGAACTTTCACTTGGGACTTTTTTATTGTCTGCAAGATAAACACTTTTATGCCTCTACAAGCTATGATTACTTAAATGAAGGCAAAGAGAGTTTTGTTTTTGCCTGTGTGTTCATAAAAATAAATAAGTATATATTTGTGGTAGAAGTTTGGGAAATACAAAAAGAAAAAATATGCAATGAATTACTAACACTTTCACAAATCTTCAGGACTGGTGGTACTACTTTGATGATTTCTTTTTCTATTATTATATCTAAGCTTTAATATATT